>NW_014010566.1:5424-8081 GCF_000611645.1 Monoraphidium neglectum
GGGGTTGGGGTGGGGTGGGTGGGTCATGGCTGAGAGTGGTGATGTGGCCTGGGTGGTGGTGAAACGGTCGAAGCAGTGCTTTACCACAGGCATCAGGGATCAACTGAGTAAGCGCTGGCGGCCGGTCGCACATCCACGTGAGGGAGTATTGGCAGCGAGACGTCCTCCTTGAAAAAGGTGTTGGTCCCCCAAATGATCGTCGATCCAAAAATATCGAGAACGCCTGGCGTCGCGTACATGCGCAGGGCCTGGAAGTGGAGGTGCAGCGGCTGATATCGCGCCACCGCGCTGAGCTGGCGGCTGGGCAGGAGGCGGCGGCGCAGGAGGCGGCGCGAGCGGCAGAGTCACAGCGCGCGCAGCATGAAGCGGACACACGGCTGTTGAGGGAGCGCCTGGCCAAGGTGCTGGGCCTGGCGGCGGCTTGCACGTGTGTGTGTGTGTGTGTGTGTGTGTGTGTGCGCGCGCGCGTGCGTGCCAAATTTTGTGGAAGGTGTGGTGCTGTCTGTTTGTATCACAGGCATGCTTGAGTCATGTGATCCAGGGATCTTGCTCATGTGATAGTTGTTTTACCCCTGTTGCGCTCCTGGCCCCACGAAGAAATTCCGACCGACCTGGCACCCTGCGGACCACGAGTGCCTGCTGCGACACATTCTCTTGGCCCGGCTTTGCCCCCTCGCCTCCTGCAAGTCCTCTCCTTGCAACCACCAGTGTGTCATCACGAACCAGCACGACCCACCCTAGCCAGCTCTTCCCCCTTGCGCGCCACACACGCACACAGACAAGCACACGCACACAGCACTGGGCCCCTGCCACCATCCCACCCCTGGCGCCTCATTTCACCACCTGCGCCCCATCGTCACCACCCCCCCTCCTCCGGTGCACCCCCAGGACCAGGATGACGCGGTGGAGAGGGAGAGGGCGGCGGCCGCGGCCAGGCTGGGGGAGGCGTGCCAGCGCTACGAGCAGCAGATGCAGGTAAGGGAGACGGGGATTCGGCACGTGTGGGGGGGGCGGCCGGGAGGTAGACTTTGCCAGAGATGTGGGTTGGGTGACGACGAGGGGCCGTGCCAGGCCTGATGGGGACCAGTGACCCAGCAACCCAGCAAACATTGTGGCGAGAGGCTTTTTTGTGGACGAATGCAGGGGTCACTGGACTGTTGCCCACGACGGCAATCACTACTCCTTTGAAAATGGCGCAAGAGAGGCTGCATCTTGTTTTCTCCTTAATGCTCAACGAGATTTCTGCCGTACCCGATCCCCGCAGGTGCAGCGGCTGCGGCTCGTGGCTGATGCCGAGCTGAAGCTGGAGGCGGCAGAGGCGGCGTGGCGCGACGACAAGCGGCGCGCGGAGGAGGCCGCGGCCGCCGCGGCGGAGGCCCTGCGGGCGCTGGAGGGGCGGCTGGGGGAGGAGGCGGCGCGGTGGGTGGGGCGGGGTCGCGAGGGCTCTGGGCGCAGTCAGTGTCACGTGTCATGTGCCTGGATGAATCTTTCATTGCATCGCATGGGGCCTCACACGGGATCAGGATCTCGCTGCAGCAAAGCGTGTGCAATGAGTAGTGACAGGAAGGGTAGCGAGTTCCGCACCAGCGACGCCAACCGCTAAGGGGGTGGCGGCGTGCATATGCCAACGGCGCAGCGCGCCCCTTCCCCGGCAATTGTGCACACTCTCCCGCCTCCTGACACCAATGATCATCCAACCACCAGAGAGCTCGAGGCACTGGAGCGCCGCCACGCGCGCGCGCTGGACGAGGCGCGGCAGCAGGCGGCGGACGCGCAGGAGGCGTGGCGCGCAGCGCTGTCGGAGCGGCTGCGGCGCGAGGCGGCTGAGGGGGAGAGGGCCCTCAGGGCGCGGCTGACGCGGGAGAGGGACGAGGACGTGGAGGTGCGCGCGTGCGCGCGCGTGTGTGTGTGTATGTGTGTGTGTATGTGTATGTGTATGTGTGTGTGTGTGTGTGTGCATGCGACCTTGTGTGTATGCGCACCCGCGTGCATGTGTGTGCCTGCGTGCGTGAGCATTTGTCTGGGAATGGATGACATAGAGTGCGGCCGATGGGGGGTGCACCGTTGGAGACGACAGTGTAGCACGACAGTGTAGCAGGCCGGCGGCCTGCAGCCGCACTGCGCAGCAGTGGCACAGCGGCTGCGTTGCTTGCCACAATTGAGCCATCTGGGCGGGCATCTGGTTGGGGGATGTGGGGCGGGCAAGTTTGGGGGTGCCTGCCTGCATGCGCTCTGCATGAAGTTGCAAGGGTTGGCGGTTCTCTTCGGCCTTGAGGTCTGATAGATGAGCTGAGAGGCCCGCCGAGGACCGAGCCGATCAAGCCCGATCAGCGCCCCAACCCCCCACGCGCCCCTGAAACGCCGCAGCTCGTCATCCGGCGCCTGGAGGACGAGAGCCGCGCGGCCGGCGAGGCCGCGCGCGCAGAGGCCGACGCCGAGCACGCCGCCGCCCTCTCTGCGCTGCAGCGCCAGGCGCGCGACGCCAAGCGCGGCGAGGAGCGGATGGCAGGCAGGTTCCGCGCAGCTGCCGAGGCGGCGCGCGCGGCCGAGGCGCGGGCCGCGGAGGCCGAGGCGGCGGCGGAGGAGCTGCGGGCCGCGCTGCGCGACAAGGAGGAGGCCGCCGCCGCGGCCGCCCGCGGCGCGGCCGACGCGCGCGC
>NW_014010565.1:0-1350 GCF_000611645.1 Monoraphidium neglectum
CCCCACACGCCGCCCCCCCAGGCATCCACGCGATGCTCAAGGGCTTCATGAAGGGTGAGCTGGCGACTGCTGACTGGGCGCCTGTACCGCTTGTGGGGCAGAGGCTTCGGGTGCTGCTCCGGCTGCTGCAGTTTTCCCACGCGTGCAAGGCTGCTGCCCGGCAGCCAAGAAATCTGTGTTCTAGGAATCCTTTGCCGGGTATTGCACCCCCCTATACGCCAAAAACCATCACGCCAAGTGTGTGCTGTGGCGGCGGCTCCAGCAGCGGCGCATCCAATCCCACACGCCTCCTGCGTGCCAGCGGCTGAGCAAGCAGCAGGCCGACGGCTGGCCGCCCCTCCCGCTGCACGCGCGCGCTCAATGCATCCCCCCAGTAGTGTTGCCAAAACCACTTCTTAGTACAGTGCCCTCAGGAACTCGCAAACCGCCCCCAGGAACTCGCAAGCCGCCCCAAATCGAAGACCCTTGACCCTTGAACCCTCTCTACTATCCCAGGCATGCGGCTGCCCGCGTCCAAGGTCTTGCCATCCTTCGCCGCCCTCCGTGACTACGGCAACACGTCATCGCCCTCCACCTATTACGTCATGGCGTACCTCGAGTCGCTGTGCGGCATACAGCGCGGCGACAAGGTCATGCAGGTGCGCGCGCTGGCGTGAGTGTAAAAGGAGAGGGAGTAACTGAGGATTGCATGCTTGGTTTGTGTGTATGTTTGTGTCTGCGTGACCGTTTTTGTGTGATTGTGTGATTGTGTGATTGTGTGATTGTGTGTGTGTGTGTGTGTGTGTGTGTGTGTGTGTGTGTGTGTACGCGCACGCACGCGTGCGTTCGTGCGTGCGGGTGGATGGGCGGATGGGCGCGAAGCCGGGCGGGCGTGCGTGTGTGTGCGCGCGCGCCCGCGCTTGGGTGTGTGTTGTCTGAGGCCTCACGGCGCTCCTATGAGCGCGCGCTACCCTCATGGGGACCGCCTTGAGCCCTTGCAACCGGCCTGAGGCCTAGGGCCGCTGCCTCTTACGCGCCTGTGCGTTGCCGCCCCGGCGCGCACAAACCCCCGGCCAGCTGTCTCGCGCCCGAACCTGCCGCCCTTGCACCATTGCCTTGCGCATGCGATGCACATCCGACGCACCGTCGATGCTCCCCTCATGCCGCGCAACCGCCACCGCCAGGTCAGCGTCGGCAGCGGCGTCAAGGTGTGCGTCAACGTGTGGCGCGCGCTGCGGCCCATCCAGGAGGACCACCCCGCCTGGCGCCACCTGGGGGGCAGGCTGGTGACGGAAGCCGACCTGCCGCTCCCGATATCAGATGGGCCTGCCACATCAGCGCCCAACGGCGGTGGCGCGGCGACGTCGGAAG
>NW_014010565.1:1940-7902 GCF_000611645.1 Monoraphidium neglectum
GGGCCTGCCACATCAGCGCCCAACGGCGGTGGCGCGGCGACGTCGGAAGGCGGAGGGGCAGCGGATAATATGGCGGAGGCGGAGGGGATGTTCAAGGCAACTGGGATTGTGGGCGGAGCAGCCGACGGCGCCAACGGCGGCGACTGCAGGCGGCTGAAGGAGGGCATGAGGAACGGGGATTTGGAGCTGGGAAATGGGCGGCGGCGGGTGGAGGGGGCCGGGGATGACGTGAATGGCGGCGCGGGCAGCAGGGACATAGGCGTGTGAGCAGGTGGCGCGCGGGGCACGCAGCCAAGGCGCGCGTGCGCTGCAAGCGTCGCCGCCGCGGGCTGCGGGCGGCCCGGGGGATGGCCTGGGGGCATTGAAGACAGTGTAATCATAATCCAGCCTGGGTGACTTGGCGCTGGTTTTGGCAGGTGGAACGGCTCACGAGCTGCCAAATGATGCTCCCAGCAGACGCTGAGAGCCGCGGCGGCCAGATAAAACGCACTGCAGTGCGTTTCATTCGGCAACAAGGCAAGGAGGTGGCCCGTCTGTTTCTCTGACAGTGTTGTATGGCGTATATGGCACCGCTTTGTGTGGGAGGGCTGTGAGTGACAAGTGGGCCCTCAAATCCCCCAGGGGTGGGGGGCCGCGGTGCCAGCATTATTGGTACATGAGTTGAGAGTGACGGAGCTGAGGCAGGCTGGGATGACTGGTGGACCACCATGTACCTGATGTATTCGACCAGGCATCATCTCAATTGGATGGATCTCAACTTTGAGCTCTGATCGGGATCGGTCATCCCCTGCCTGCAGCCCTCGCTGTGACGGCGTGAGCCATGACAGGACGGATCAGAGCGGTTGGGCTCGTCACCCGCAGCGGCGGCTTGCTCAAAGGCACTGGCAAGGGTGGGAGTTGGTGTAAATTATTATGTGACATCGTTTAAATTATAACGCGCCACATATCACCACCCCTCGACGCCCGTTGCCGTGTCAACTCCCTTCAACTGACCCTGGCAAGCGACCTCACCAGCGACGGGGCAGGAGTGAGCGCACGCGCGTAAGAGAGTTACGGGTCGAATCAAGACATTTCCGTGAACTTCCGGCGATTAGTGAAGAAATTGTGAGCACACCCTCCGGCCCACTCGTTTGGAGCTTGCTCCCGTCCGGTCGGAGGGTAACTATACGTTCGAGGAAGGCCCTCATTATACAAATAATACGCCTTGCAGGCAGGCGGCAGGAGAGTTGCTTGGACCCCCGTGCGATGCTCCACCTCCAGCCGCATGCTGGGCCCTCGTGCCACCAGCCCTCGCCGGCCCCGAGGGTCGGCCTTGTGGCGCCGGCGCTGGTGGTCCCGCGGCCGCGGGTCGTCCCGCCAGCCGGCTTCTATCGCGGGGCGTTCCATATGCCCATGGAGGTGCGCCGCTTGGCCGCCCAGCGGGTTGTGGTTTGGGGCTTACAGGTTGGGCTGCTGCCTCGGCTGCAGGGCGCGGCGGCCTGCAGCACTCGCCAAACGCCAGAGGAGCTTTGCAGCTGCGCGAGTGGCTCGGCATGCATGCCGACGAGCCCCGCGCCAGCCTGGCCCTGCATGCTGTCGCCATCCTTGATCCAGGTCTGTGGCTGCTCTGTCCCGTGTACCATCGCTCCGCCCTCCTCGCAAGGGCAACTCTCCCCAACCCCTGTGCCCCAGCCCTGCCAAACCATCCTGCTGGCAGGGGTGGCCTCCTCTCACCCCACCAGCCTTTTCACACTAATATTTTCCTCCCTGCACCCGGTGGCCAGCCTCGGCACTCCTCAACCTCCCCCCACCCTCAACCCCCTGTCACCCCCGAGGGTGGCAACCCCCAAAACCCAGGCCTCTACTCCCTCAACTCCAAGCCCACTCTCATTACTCAAAGCCTGAGCAACCCACACCCCAAACCCACCCCCTGAAACCCCCACAGGTGCGTTTTTTGGACCTGGACTGCTATGGCGTCGTGAGCCACGCGATGTACCCCCAGTGAGCAGCAGCTGCCGGGCAGCCGCCGCCCCTTGCTGTCCGTCCGTGACTCGCGCGGCGGGCTGCGCCGCTTGCTGCTGCCTGGGGTGCAGGCCGGCATGCGTCTGCACAGGGCGGCCTCTTGCCTCCAGCCCTTGTGTGCGAATGCGTCGCACGGTTACTTTGCGCATCACACCTTGCCCGCTGCCTGCTGCATGGCTACCGGCTCGTGCCTGCGTGTTCCGTGCGCATGTGCGTCAGACCAAAGCTCAAGCTCAAGCTTCGTGGACTGTCTAAGTAGACATGGATAGTTGCCTGAGAACACGCCAACTTGCATTCACAAGTGCATTGCCATGTACAAGAAAGGTGTATCCTTGTACATAGACTTTTACAAGTACGTATCAACCAATCACCGCACCTCATCCGCACAGGTATTTTCTGCACGCGCGCTGCAAGGCGTGGGAGGCCCTGGGGTACCCCCTGGATGCGCTGCTGCAGACAGAGGGCCTCATGATGGCGACAGTCGAGCAGACCATCAAGGTGCGCGCGCGCGCGCGTGCGTGTGTGTGTGTGTGTGTGGGGGGGGGGGTACACACACACCTCCCCATAATCCGTTGCGGCGCCGCTTGCAGCGCGGCTTTTAGCTGCATTATTAAGCCTCATGCCCACGTGATTGGGCCGCCTGCGTCCACCACCCTGCCTGCAGCACATGGCGCCGCTGCGCGCCGAAGACCGCTTTTACGTGCAGCACACCTGCGCCGAGGCCGGAAGCTCGAGGGTCGTAATGCAAGACAGGATTGTGCGCATCCCAAGGTCCCTGCCAGCCGGCGGCAACAGCGCGCATGCGCCCGTGGATGCCACGCCGCGCGTTGTCGCGTCGGCGCGCGCGGTGCTGGGCGCGCTATGCGCCAAGGAGCAGCGCCCCATGCGGATGCCGGCGGGGCTGAGGGCGGCGCTGCTGGACAACAAGCGGGACTTTGAGGAGTGGGCCGCCGAGGCGGGCGGCGCGGCCGGCGTGCCGCTGCTGCTCGATTCGGAGGCGTGAGGCGTGCTCGTCCGTCTGTTGCCGCAGCGGCGCGCCGGCAGCACGCAAAGCCAGCGTCCTCAGACGAGCGCGGACCTCTTTCAGAGCCAAGCGGCTGGGCCTGCCAAGGGCCACTCAGCTTGCAGCCGCAGGGTAGCGGCGCGCCTGCCCCGCGGCCGGCGAGCACCTGCCCCCAAGACCACCCCTCATGAGCCGGCACCGCACCTGGGGCGCCTCGTCTTCGCGCCCACAACCAAGATTTAGCCTTGACGTTCCGTGACCTCGGCTGCGGCGCGGAGCGATCTGCACCAGCTGCACGGACCCAACCGACGCACCCGCCGGCGAGTCCCTTCCGCGCAAGACAGCCTGTCGCGACCACCAGCCCCCCTGCCTCCCTCTTGACGGCGGCAGCTTCCTCAAACTCCCACCGCGCGGCTGCACTGCGCCCGGATGCCCGCGGGCACACCCAAGCATGCTTAGCACATGGGCGCAGCAGGCCGCGCGCGCGGTGCGGCAGCGACACCCCTCAAGATCAGCTTTCCTCAGAGTTCGCTTCGCATTCCCTGCAGCATTGCACCATTTATCGCACCGCGGTGCGCCTCCAAGGCAGCCCGTCCAAACACCATTGTCGCCCTGGCGTTTCCTCCCATTGTTCGCCGGCGGCCGAGTGCCGGCGGCGCAGTTGGTAGCGTTGACCAGTCCCCAAGATCTGAGAATACGCTCAGTTCAAGACAGCTTTGAGTTCCGCTTGAATTCAGGGACAGGCTCAGGCCAAGACGTCAAGGGCATTGCTTGCTTGTTGCGCGGATCTGCTTCAACAGGCAAGTTTCGTTGCGCGAAGTTCTGAATATGGTGGCTTATGTGTGTGTGTGTAAGAGTGTGTGGTGTGTGAGTGCCTGCGTGCGTATGCCGTGCGCGCCTATCGTGCATGTGTGTGCATTTGTGTGCACACGCGCATGTTTGTAATTGTGTGTGTGCGTGTGGAGGGGCCCCGAATATGCACATAGCATCACCTGTTGAGCACACGACAACAGCGTGGGTGCTTTTTGCATGTGCCGACTTGCATTTTTCCTGCGTGCATTAACAATCGCCAGGAACAAAA
The DNA here is from genome assembly GCF_000611645.1 of Monoraphidium neglectum. Lineage (NCBI taxonomy): Eukaryota > Viridiplantae > Chlorophyta > Chlorophyceae > Sphaeropleales > Selenastraceae > Monoraphidium > Monoraphidium neglectum. Next base: position 6,026 of record NW_014010565.1, read on the forward strand.
TGTAACTTGTAACAATAAACAGGTGCTGCACCTCCCAGCACATGGGGACAGTCAAACAGTGGCGGTCAAAGCAGGCGCTGGTGCCGCGATAGGTGATACTGTACTAGATAGCAGAAATACAGTGCGCAGCGTGGCAGACTGCGGCGCACGCCCTCCTATGACCAGACAAGAGCCTGCGCTATCCATAGGGCATGGAAAGTAGCATCAAGGCCCAGTCATCAATGCGGTCAATCAAAAGTCACCATGCTTGCAGTACGGTACCACACTGGTTTAGTAATGGATCCAGCACAGCATTATCAGAGAAATGCTGCGTCTGCCTACGTCCCGGAAAACATATTCGAGTAGAGGTATTTCGTATGCATACTGGAGTTTATGCTGTCGCTTGCAACATGATCTCGGGTGCCTGTTCCTCGCGTGCCTCACGCAGCCCGACGTGGCAGCTTGCTCGCAACGCAATCAAGAGACTCTGCGTATCGGCAAATATACCTGTACTGCCTCCGCACTCGTCCCACGACCAAAATTTTAGTGTTAGCGGAGGGGCAGCGGCGGCCAGCGTTCGCGCGCTCGCACCACCTCTGCAGCAGCGGTGCGGCCGACGCCAGGGCCCGTCCGCACCATTCAGCAGCCGCCGCGCTGCGGAAGCACCAACTGATGACTCGCCCGTCTCGGCAAGCGGCGCGCCTGGCAGCGAAGGGGACGCGGCGGCGGCGGCGGCGGCGGCGGAGCGGCAGCGGCGGCGCTGCTGGCGGGCGATTCTGTGGGCGAGGGCCCAGCTGGAGGCGCTGGGGGCGGCCTACACGCTGCAAGGGGAGGCGGCGGCGTTCGTGCAGGTGCGAAAGGCCAGGGGGTGGGGCGGCCCGGGCCATTGGGCCCTTGCACACGCCCCTCAATCCCCGGACCCATTGGGAGCCGGTCCCGAGGGGTCTGGGCATTGACGCAAGTGACCCCACTTTGACCCGGATGACTCCCGTCGGCCCGGGCCGCCCCTTTTCAAAGGACATGCCGCCCATAGGTCGCGGGCCGGACCACTGCGCGTTCGCTCGAAACGATGCAGCTGGCCACTTATACGCACCCGCGGCGCGCGCCAGCCGCCGGCGCCATCCCTTTTTTAATCGAACGCTCAGTCTCATGAGCCTGGCTGGGTTTCAGAAGAGGGCGGCCGCGCGGCGATCCCACCATTATAATCCAACCCCGATTTTGATCCTGATTCTCGACCTAGTGCTAACCCTCGTGCGATCCGCTCGCCGCCCTCCCGACCGCACCTCCCCCGCAGGGCGTGCAGCTGCCCGGCGGCTTCCCGTCTGAGATCGCGGCCGACGTCCAATGGGACTTCCTGCAGCCGCTGCACGCCAAGATCACATCCGGCCCCCCATCTTCCTCAACCACTCAGCCCCAGTCAATGCTCTCGGGCCGGTCAAACTCTGGACCCTCTCCAGCAACAGGTGCCGCTCTGCACCCTTCTGACCCGCGCGCCCCCGCCGCCGCCGCCGACGGTGTCGGGCCGATCTCGGCCGTGCCCGGCGGCTGGGATTTCACGGTGCAAACCGAGGGCGTGACCGTGAAGTTCTCGGCGCGGCTCAACGCAGTCGTCAGGATGGGCGCGGGGCGGCTGGCGGCGCCGGTGCCGCCGGGGGCGGCGGCGGGCGGCCACAGCGGTTGGGAGCACCAGCAGCAGCAGCACGCAGGAGGGGGTGTCGTATGGGTTGAGGCGCTGACATTCGTGCGCGAGCGCGCACCGCCGGCGCTGGCTGCGGCCGTTACTGCGAGGCTGTGGGAGCTGCAGCGGGAGCTGGGTGCCAGGAACAACGCGGTGGGCTGGGGTGGGGCTTCGGAGGGGTGCGGTTTCGTGTGAATGGCGAGGAGGGAGGGCTGGGACG
>NW_014010564.1:0-7309 GCF_000611645.1 Monoraphidium neglectum
GGCAGGGAGGGGGGGAGGAGGGGCAGCAATGGGTTCGTTCACCCCAGACGAGCGGGCGCCATTGTTGCCGCCACACTGGGGACGAGCCGAGCCAAGCGAAGTCATTTCCAATGCGAGCGTGCGTGGCAGCAGCGCCACAAACCTCCGCCTCGAGCCTGCGCATGTTTGATGCTGCCGATACATGCACGCACCGACGGGCAGAAAACCCTTTCTGTTTACGCGGTCACGAGTGCACGCACCTGCTCAGCAAGCATTCCCATAAACCCCGAGATGCCTCTGGGACCTTTGTTGATCAGGCCCTTGTCCCTGATGAGCCCGAAGCTGTCATTCCCCATTGCCACTGTCAGTATTAGGACGCTCGGCCGCGCCGTGTCCTCTGGAGTCACGCACGCGCGCGCGGCAGGCGGCGGCCGGCCCGCCTCCCAGCACCGCGCCAGCCGGTGCACCGTCATGCCGTTGGACTCCTCATCGCTGGAGCACCAAGCGTCGCTGCCAGCGCCTTGCATGTGCGCGGTCGCGGTGGCCGCGACAACGGGCTCGCCACCCGCAGACCACCTAGCTGCGCACGATGCGGGGCCGGCTGCGCCGGCGCTCTGTGAGCCTGCTGGCATGAAGTAGCGGGAGGCTGCCTTGCGGATGTCCAAGGCGCTATCTGCGTGATTATGATGACGAATCTGAGTAAGATGCAAGCCGTGATAGCCTGGGCCTGCTGAGAGGCCGGGCAACAGCGAAACCGCCTGCTGGCTTCCACAGGAGGGTCGGGAAGGGAAGTATGTGCTGGGACACATGCGCATGTTGACATGCACAATTCAGCCTCACAACGCAGCTTACCATTCTGTCGGTCAAGTACGAGCCACAGCACAAGCATGAAGGTGAGCCCATGCAAGCAGAAGCTGGCCGAGGGCAGCACGCCCAGGCGCGAGGCGCCCCATTGGTGTGCCAACGTCAGGCGCCCATCGTAGGCCTGCTGCGCTGCAGGCGAGCCCCTCTGCCTGAGATGCGAGCTTTCACTCTGCATCGGACGTCCAGAACGAAGCGGCAGCCCTCGAAGAGGCGTGCGCATGCCGACCGAGGCAAGGCGGCCTAAGAGGCGTGATACCGTCTCATGAAGAATTGCAGTACATTTTTATGGATCGTGATCGCGGAAAAGCGCGCCTCGAAGGCCCGAGCGAGTTGAGTTCAGGTTGTCCGAGGCTGGGTGGTTTCGGTCGGTCGTGTTCTGAGTGTTCCGAGGCTCAAATAAATTGAATCGTTTACCACAGGAATTGCAATTACAAATTGCATCGTATTTCATTTGTATTGCTGAATAAGGTGGCCATGGATCATGGCGGACACTTGGGTGTCAACCAACTACGGAAGCAGCACCGACGCTTCTTGTGCAGCGAATTGCGCCAGAGTAATTGTAAAAGTGTTGCCGCAATATGAAGTGGGGATTCAGTGTGCGTTGCAGCACATGGAGGCCCCTGCAGGGTTTGTATGCATGGGCCTGCACACACCAAGAGTTCAAAAGTGCGTTGCGTTTGCCTGCAGGGATCAGAAAAGCACATGGTGCGCGCGCGCGTGCGCACACACACACACACACACACACACACACACACACACACACGCACACACACACACCTATCGCCGTCGCTGTTCAGGCCATGGGTGGTCGTTCTCGACAGCATAACAGGCTTGGCTTCGACTACCGGAAACGCACAAGAAGCAGGTGAATGACAAGCACCCGCACCTCTGCCCTGAAGGGAGGCACCAACCACCGGACGGATTGCCATGCGTCTGATTATGCTGCCGAGCACCCACCAGCGCGGCCGCGCTTGCTGGCGGGCACGTGCCGGCTGGGTGGTGGGCAACCCGTCGGATTGGGGCATCAATGGGCAAAAACCCAACGCCCTTGTGGTGCTGTCATCGGTCGTGGGCGGACTGGTGGTAGGTGACAATCTTGGTAGCTAGCCAGCAGCTGCGCCCCATGCGTTTGGCCACGTAGCACAAGCCTGTCGGCGGCAGCGGCCATGGTGATAGCAATGCGCAAGTGCAGGGTGGGGAAACGGCGGTATTAGTCAGTAGTGACGAGCAGCCTTGCCTGGGCATGGAGTCAGACCTGCTAGTGGGTGCTCAGAAGCGGATGAGATGGCAGGCAGCCAGGCCACAACGGGGCTGCTCGCCGCTTGAATCCAAGCCAGCGCCAATCCGGCAGGACGCCATGGGTTGAGAGGAAGGCAGGGCAGCTGCAGCAGCTAGCTGGAACAGGGTGTTGAGCATGGCTTTGAGCGGGGTGTCCCCTAAAAGTACCAACAACCCCAACCACCACGATCATGTTGCAAGGGACACGCACCCTCGGTCTCAATGCCGTCAAATCCATCCTTCTCCCACGTAGTGCCAACCTGGATGGCGGGATTTGGGGGCACGTCTCCTCAGCGCGGCCAAACGTTTGCAGTGGTGGCAGAGGCTGATTCGCTGCAGACTGACAGTTGCAAACAGCGCATCCAAGCCGCGCCGAAGCACGTGTATGCAGAACCCTGCAGGATCCTGATGATACCTGTGCCCCATACGACCATGCAGATATTGCTACATATTGCCAAGGTTGTCCCAATCAAACGCCCACGCGTCTGTGCGCGCACCACGTAATGCGGCGAGAACAGGGCGCCCTCTCGGTGCACGTCGGCGCGCACGAGGGTGGTGCAGCCGCCAACAGAGTCCAGTGGGACAAACGGCTCTTCGCTGTCCTCCAAGTCACTCGGCAGCTTGGTCTCCCCCACAACAGGGCCTGGAGCGAAGTCCATGCGTGTGTGCGCGTTGGTGGGCGGGTACTTGTGTGCGTGTTGCGTGCATGTGTTCATGCGTGTCCTGGCATGTGTACACGCGTGTGTGTGAGCGTGCATATGGTGTATGCGCCTGCGCGCGCGTGCATAATTGTGTGTGTGTGTGTGTGTGTGTGTGTGTGTGTGTGTGTGCGCGCGCGCGAATACCCACGCATTGTGTCTATGCTTTAGAATCGTGCGGCTGTACCGTAATCTAGCTTGCCTACAGAAGTTTGGTGCAATTTTGTAAAGATGCGAAGATGCGCATGAGTCACCACTTTGTATTGCGTGTGCCACATGACAGGGCCACATGATAGGACCTTCTTGGGCCTCCGCAAGTGTCCTACATGTCAGAGCGGGTGGGGGACTGGGCAACAGAGGCATGGCCGCTCACCTGGCACAAATTCGTCTCCTAGCTCGGGGTCAAACGGCAGCCGGGGCAGAACCCATGCATTGAGGTCCCAAATCCGTCCGTCCCACCTGGTCAGGGTTGGGGGCGCGGCCCAGGGTAGCAAGGGGGGTGCTGACTTGGCCACTTGATTCAATTGCCGTTTACAACAGCATGATGACGTCGGGGGGCAGGAGGGGCCTGTTCCTTCCAGCAACCGCATATGTGCAGAGCGCGCAGCGAGCCGCTGCCCCAGGCGCGGCCTATAGCCCAAGCCAGCGGCCATCATTCGCTGCCGCGGCCTCCCTGCCTTTGTGACTTTCGTGCAGGCAGCACTGCGACATGCACCACGCGAGTGCCAGCCAGGCAGGCGGCACCAGGACACTTGCGGTGCTCACCCCTTGGTGATGGTTGTCACGACGTCCTTGCCGCTGTCTATTAGCGTGGAGAGCGTGGTGTTGGGCATTGACGTGATATCAGAATCCACCCACAAAACAGCATCCTCGCCGTCCAACGCAATGCTGACCGCCACGTTTCGTAGCCGCGCGAGGGTGGTGCGGCGCTGCCGCTGGAAGCTGTCTGCGCGGCAGTGAGTTGGGCAGTGAGGGGGCTTCGGGCGGCGGGGACGGCAGGCGGCTGGCAATTGACATGCCTATTACTGCTCCTTGCCCGTGAGGGGAGCTGCAAGATGTGCAACCATAAGAAGACATGCGAGTGCTCGTGCATGACTTTCAGGCCTTTCAGACTCCATTGTTGAAATACAGACCCCTTTCTGCCTGCATAGCATCCCATCCATCGGCCGCCTCAGGAAGCGCACCGTCATGCCGGTCCGCCTGGTCGCTGATCCCCGTGGTTATGGTCTTGTTGATGACCACCAGGCGCGCCATCCCCCTGCCCCGCACCAACCGCTCCAACGAGCGGACCGCCTCCGGGTAGAACTCGGCGTCTGATACGAGCAGCCCCAGGGAGGTGCGGCAGGGGGGATAGTCCTGCGCCGTGGCGGGTGCACACAGGCGCAAGTGAGCGCGGGAACTGCAGGTGAGAATGCACAATTTTACCTGATGTATGTATCCATATCAGGGGCTGCCACCAATATGAAGCTGCCTGTTGGCCGTAGGCAGCTGCCCGTGACCGAGGCGATGGCGGCGTGTGACTGGTGCGGAGTGCATCCCCAGTGCCCGCCAGCGCGCCGGCCCATCAGACCTCAAACCTGCTGACTCAGCATCTCCAGGAAGCCGTCGATCCCCCTGAGAGAAGGCACCTCCTCCTGCTGCTGGGCGAGGCCAAAGCTGTCGTTGTTCAGCGCGATCGTCAAGATCAGCGCTGCCGGCCGGGCGGCGTCCTTGGCAGACGGGCACAAGGGCCCGTGGCGCGCGCCGCCGCCGTGGTGCCAGCAGCGCTCCAGCCTGTGGACCGAGGCGTCTCCTATCATCAGGTCTTGGAAGCACCAGTCGTCCGGCGGCCGCAGCAGCGGCCGCAGCCAGGGGCGGGCGGTGGAGGCGTCTGGCGGGGCGAAGGGGTCCGCCCCGCCATCGTCCTCTGCGAGGCGGCCGGCGAGGGCGGTCGGCCCCGCAGGCGGTTGCAAGTGGGGCGCGGCGGGGATGGCACTCGGAGGTCCAGAGGTGTCACCCGCCCTGTGAGTGCTTCAGGGCAAGAACTAGGTGCGCCGGCTCTAGGCGCGAGACAGCAGCGACAAGCGTACTAGTGGCGGTGACACTGGGCGCTCAGCTCACCTTGCATGCGCGTGACCAGCCACAGTACGAGCGTCAGCGTTATGAAGTGCAGCAGGAGAGACATCACCGACCAGAAAGGCAGCAGGTAGGAAAAGCTGCACACCCGCGTCATGCGCATTCCCATTGGGCGTGGGCCGACGGGCGCCGCCTTGATGGTCCCACTCTCTGGGCTCCATACTTGGCGCGACGTGTTTGACGCCCGATTATTCATGGCAAAGGAAGAGGCTCGCACGCCACTGAGCCGGGTGACACCAACGAATTCTGCAACGCGATCTGGACGCTGCTCGGCTGGCAAAATATCGGGGTGAACGTGGTTGTCAGGCTTTGAAGAGCAGATAATGACCGTGGCTGACCTGCCCCAACGCTGCTGGATGCGTCTGTACCAGGTCTGTGCCGTAGGAGTGACTAACGGCATGCTCCCTCACCCTGGTGCAACCTCCCTGGTGCATACGGTAGTGTCAAGATGCCACCATCTGTAGGCGCAGGGTTGCTGGGGTAGCCCTTTCATATACGCTGCGGTGCGATCAACATTGTAAGAAAATGAATAAGCACCATTGGTTGCTGTAGGCTCATTGGCGGGTCCCAGTGTGATACGGCCTGGTGGACGGTTTGCTGCTGTCGGCGAGAAGCAGTGAGGGTGCTGGGATTGCGCGGTCAGCCTGTCTACGAGCGTGCAAGATGTCGCAGTGGGAGGGGTTGTACAGCCGCCTCAATCGCAGAGCGCCATACCAGTGTGAAAAAGCGCCGAGGCAGGGTTGGGCGCCCCCCTCCGCCGGTAGTCGGGATGGCAATGGCGGGACACAGCTCCCAAAAGCACCATAGCAGCGCGACTCGCCGTCACGCGCAGGTGATTTGTGATACGAGTCCTGGTGGAGCGGGTACGGGCAGGGATGCCCCATTCTCTTTGAGCACTCTGCTGCTTGTCGCACACGTGCCAATTCACAACTGTGAAACGGAGACGGACAATTCCTTGAAGCCTCCGACCGTGGGCACTGAGGCGGTGCTGCCCGCAGTGCCCTGCCTGCAGTGACATCACTTGGGCGGACGCCTAAAGGAGCCGCGGTACCGCCCAAACATCGCCTCACATGAACGCATAATGTCAATCTACTTGTGGCACGGGATCTCCGCGCCGCTGGAGGGCACTGCGTGTCTGTGCCTGCTGGCGTCCTTGAACAGCGAGTTCAATCGCCCCAATAGCTTGCTGTCCGCCACGGATCTGCAGTCGCCAGCGGCCCCCTTCATCGCATGCTCATACTTCCACCTACGGCTCTTCATACGCTCTCTTGAAGCGCTGATCGGGCCCGCCGCATTCTTCGCCCCTCCCAGTCGCAGGCGCACACTACAGTACGAAGAAATCGGAGACGTCTCCCTTGTGTCTCCCTTGACAGTGACGGCACTGGCCCAGGTGAGGGGTGGGCCTGCAGCCCCAGAGGACGAGCTGTCGCCAACGGGGCGCTGCAGCGCGCTTGCCCGTTCCGCGCCATGGCCGTGTGCGCGCTGGGTTGATTGCAAGCTGCAATATGCACAGCTTGCAAATTGCACGAGACGCTGGGCAACTGCTGCATCACTCGCACTGCCGACCGACTTTCTGCGCGCGCTCATGAGCGCTCTCTTGCTCGCTCACACCCCCTCTCTCAACCCAGTACGCCTTCGCCTCTTCTGTCGTCCATCCCCTCAAAACCAGGATCCAGCGGCGGCCGACGCGCGGCGCCTTAACGCCGCGCGCCTCGCGCCTGCCACGGTCGAGCGGCCGCCACAGTGCAGCCCGCGCCGCCCACCCCAGCCACGCCCGCCCGGCCCCGCCGCGCCCCAGGAGCGGCCGCGCGCGCGGCCGCCCCTTGCCGCGCGCCCCAGCTTTTCCGAAGGGCGCGCGGCGCGGCGGGCGCTGAGCCCCCGCTATTGCCCCCCACGTCGCCCTCGCGCCGGCCCGCGCGGCCCAGGAGCCCAACTGTAGGGTGGTATTGCACCCAGGCAGAAGCCTGGTGGTACCGGCAGAGACGAATGCTTTGCCGTTGAGCGGCTGAGCGCCACGGAATGTGGTCCCCGCGCGGGCAAGTGGCCGCGCCTCTCTGCGGCCCGCGCCGTCGTTACGGGCCATCGCTCGCGGCGGCGCGCGAGCCGAAGTGCCCCGCGCGCGCTGCACTGAGGTCAGTGCCCGCGCGCGGGGCAGGCTGTTCCGGGGAGCACCCCAGGCGCGCTGCCTTGTAGGCAGTGAGTCGCCAGGGCCCCGAGGCCGGGGGCGTCCGCAGAGCCGGCCCTGATGGGGCTTTGTAGGCGAGGCGGCCCAATGGGGTGCCACTGCCGGCCCCGCGCGGGCGTCCTGCTACCTGGGTGCGGGGCTTGCGCTCGCGCACGCTGCGTTGTACGCCGACGCGCGCGCTCGCGCGTCC
>NW_014010563.1:0-7306 GCF_000611645.1 Monoraphidium neglectum
CGCCGCCGCCGGCGCGCCGCCGGCCCGCGGTGACGCCTGCTGCGACATTGGCTGCTGCTGCTGCTGCTGCTGCTGCATGGGCGGCGCGGCAGCAAACATCTGGTGGCCATGCTGAAGGGCGTGCTGCATCGCAGCCTGCTGGTGCTGCAGCGCCTGCAGCTGGGCGGCCACTTGCTGCATCTGGAACTGCTGCTGGAATGCCTGCTGCTGCTGCTGCTGCTGCTGCTGCTGCTGCTGCTGCTGCTGCTGCTGCTGGGCCGGGGTTTGTGCCACCCCATAATGCGGCAATTGCATGAGCATGCCGCCGTTGTCGGCCGGCTGCAACTGCTGCTGCAGCAGCGGCGGTGGCAGGGCCAGGCAGGGCTGTCCAGCGGGGCCAGCTCCTGTCTGCACATCTGCCGCGGAGGCCCACAGGCTTGCCAAAATGGGATCGTCCAAAAAGCCCTCGTCAGGAGAGCCGAGATCGCCATCCACGGCAGAGGCAGCTGCGGCCGCCGCAGCGTCCGCGCCGCCGTAAAACTGCTGCTGCTGCTGCGGCTGTTGCTGCTGCTGCTGCAGCGCGTCGCCGTGCGCAGGCGTGCCGGGCGCCGACTCCACCGCCAGCGCCGCAACGCCGCGCCCGATGCTGGCGGTCGGGGACGCCTCGGAGCTCCCGTCGGCAAAGCGCACCGCCGCGGCCGCGCCGCCGAAGCGCAGGTAGGGCCCGGCGGCGGCCATGTGCGCAGGGGCGACGCCGTACATGTGTTGCTGCTGCTGCTGCTGCTGCTGCTGCTGCTGCGGCGGTGGCTGCTGGGCGTACGCCGCATAGCCGTACTCGCTCATCATGCTCCCAAGCGGCACCGCGCCGCCGTCGCCGCCGCAAGGCCCAAGCATCCCATTCAGCATGCCGGCCGGCGCGCTGTGCACCTGCTGCGCGCCGTCCTCAGGCCAGCCGTGCGGCGCGCGGGTGCGCAGCGGCGCCAGGCGCGCCTGCAGCGACGCGAAGTCATCGTTGGTCCCTGGCGTGCCTGCGGGCGCAGGCGGCCCATAGAGCTGTTGCTGCTGCTGCTGCTGCTGCTGATGGTGATGCTGCTGGTGCTTGTGATTGTGCTGCTGCAGCAGCTGCTGCTGCTCCGGCACGTCGCACGAGCCACCCACCACGTAGCCGCCCGCCGCCGAGACGTGTTGCACGCCGCCAAAGCCAGGCGCCACCCCCTGCGGCTGCTGCAGATGCGGCTCTGGCTGCTGTGCCACGGAAGCAGTACTGGACGGGTCCGGGAAGCGGCCGCCGTCAGGCAGCGCGAAGAAGTGGATCCCATGCTGGTGTTGCCCCGTGGCAACACCAGCATCGACACCTGGGGCCCCAAGCTCGCCGCCGGCGCCTGCCGCACCGCCGCTGCAGACGACCGGCAGCATGGGGAGGCCGCTGAACGCGGGCACGCCGGGCATGCCGGGCACGCCGGGCGCGGCGGGTGCGCCGGGCGCAGTCGGCGCGCCGCAGCCGAGCGTGCTGGCCGACAGGCCCGAGGGCGGCCGCACCCGGAGGGAATCGTCGGCCTCCTCCGCCTGCAGCGTGTTCAGGCATGACACGCGGGGCGGGGCGGGAAACACTTGCAATGGGCATCCTGAGTCCCGCGATTGCGAGCAAGGCTCTTGCATGCAAGCGCGGGCCACCGCTCCCATGCTGCCGGCCCGCGTCGGCCGTCCCCGGCGACCGCAGCCTACCTTCAAGCCGCCCCCTCGCGCCTTGGACGCGACGCTCAGCGCCCGCGACGGCGCCGCGCCCCCGCGCCCGCCCCGCGCGCCGTCCGCCGCCGGCGTCGCGCCGCCCGCCACGCTAAACTCGACGTCGCCCGACGCGTTGCTGTAGCTGCTGCACGCGCGCCCCGCGCCGCCCCCGCCGCCGCCGCCGCCTCCCCGCGCGGCGGGCGTCGCGTACGTGCCGCCCTCCGTGAGCGTGCTGCGCGCGCCGCCGCTCGCGCCGGCGCCGTCGCGGGGCGTCACGTAGTTGTCGCGGTCGTCGGCAGACGGGTCGTGGTCGGCGATCGACGGGTGCTGCATGATCTGCGGCCAAGGGGCGCAAACCGCGGCGGCGTCAGCAAGGCCGACTGCCCGAAAACAGCGGGTCCAAGGTCGCTCGCCGGCGCAGCGGTGCAGAGGTCCCGACAGGCGCGCCGCCCTTGGCGCCTTCTGGCCTCATCCCACCCGCCCACCTCAGTGTGGCACTTGCTCTGGCCCGCGATTTCCCCTACGCCCGCCATGTCGCGCAGCTGCCGCAGCGTGGCAAGGCCGAGGGGTGCGCCAAAGCCGGGCGTCGCGTACGCCCATGAGCTGCCCTTGTCGTTGACCACAAACATGAACACCTGCATGCGGCGGGCGCGGCGCGGCGGCGGCGAATGGGTGCTTTCGCCGGCGCAATGCATGGGATGCGGCCGCCCATGCATGGGCTGCGGTCGCCTTTGCATGGGGTATGGTCGCCCATGCATCGGGTGCGGTCGCCCATGCATGGGGTGTGGCCGCCCATGCGGCCGGCCGGCGGCCGCACATGCGGCGCCTGCGCCGCGAGGCGCCGCACCTTGGCGTCTGTCAGGCGAAAGAGCTGGTATGACTTGAGAACCAGGCCCTTTTTGCGCTTGGAGAAGGCCTGTCGGATCTGATCCGAGCCCTGCGTGCCCCGGGGGCCGGGCGCGGGCGCGGTGCCAGGCAGCGCGGTTGGAACAATCAGCCGCTGCAGCCAAGCGCGCCGCGCTGGTGTGGGGGTCAAGCGCGCCAGCAGCCGCAGCGCATCTTGGAACGTGCGCACATGCGCCGCCATGCATGAGCTCGCACCAGCCCGAAGTAAGTCAAACCAGAGCGTTATGCGCGCGCGCGGGAGTGCGCAGGCCCACCTGCGGCCGCTGGTGCGCCTTCCTGCGCGGCTTCGCGCGGTGGCTGGCCACGGTGCCAGCCTCCTCCGTTTCACTGTCTGAATCATCCATTCCACCCGAAGGCGGCTCCGATGCTGGGAAGAAGCGCTGCATCGATCGCGCCCCGCGTCCGCAGCTACGGACTGCCCCCCACCAAACCCCACTGCGGTAAGCAAGTATATCAGCACAATATTTTTATTGGATTGCTTCGGACGGAGATAGGGAGCGTGCCAGGGAGGTCAAAGAGTGGAACGACCACCCGCCCGCGGGCAATCTGCACCGTCTGGGCGTCGAGGGGTACAAAACAGAGGACTTGGGGCCCAAAATCATATCAGCATAAGTTTTACGAGGGCTGATGAGGTGTCCGTGCGCACGCACCTCACGGCCCCAGCTTCCCTTCTCCAGTGTTGAGATCAGCAGATTGATTCCTTTCAAATAGCTTTCAGTGCTCTGCCAGGGGTCTGATGTACTCCACGATCCCAGCCAAGCCCAAGGGCCGCAGCGGCGTGCTGATTGTCTCCTGCTGCGTCACAAAAGTATGTTTGTCATTTTGTATGCAAATCCAGTACCTCCGATGAACCACGAAGTGGCTCGATCGTGGATTGTGCCTTCCCCTGGGCAGCTTCCCTTTACGTTGCTTCCCTTTGCGTTGCTGCACTGCAAATAGGTGGGCCAATAAGCTCATCCCTGTGCTGTGGGACAATTGCGAGCCAGCCACCCGCGCACTGAGGCCCAGAGCCTTGCTGTGCTGCTTACGTAGGCATGTCTTTGAAGCGAGGGCCTGCCCGCTTGCATTGACGACGACGGCACTGCCCCGCGTTGCTGAGCTGCGTTGGTGCACCAAGAATCAACCAACAGGCGAGTTGCATCAAGAACGCTGCAGGGAGCGGGGCACGCAGATATGTGCAGACGGCCCTTGTCTACACTGCCGCGATAGAATAGCTTTAGCACGGGCAAGGTCGGAGATCTTCAGGTAAAACAGGACAATAGCAACAGCACCCGCCCTGCCCCTGGACTAAGGAACGGTCGTGTGAACTTGGTGAACCCAGTGACATAGTTGACACACGCCCACTACGCGTCGAATCTTGATGCATTCATGTAAGGTAGATATACCGGTACACCGCAGCACCTGCATCGGTTGCAACATCAGCTGCGTGGAACGAGCAAGCTAGCCGGAGACACAAGAGCACGTGAAGGACGTGTGGCCCTGCGCAGCCTTGCTTCATGTTTGGCTTGAAAGTTTACCAACACACCCCTGGTTCTCAATCCAACCAGGTGGATCCCCCCTGCAAGGATGCACAAGCCCACCCCACATGCAATGGTCAACGTTGCAGTTGCGACCTGTGAGAGCAATGCGGGTGGCTGTGTCACGTGTTGAAATTGATGCTGCTGCCTGCGCGTCGATGGTGTACACGCACGGTGCACCGGCAAGCCACCACCCCAAGCACAGGTGCCACAACCCGACTGGGCACGGCAGGTGGCGGCGTGGCGCAGGCAGCGTCTGCTCTTGGATGGGGCACAGAGCAGTTGGGGGCTGTAGCTTGCTCATACATGAACGGTAGAGAACACTTGAATCCTTCTCCTTCACACATCGGCCGGGGCCAAGTCGTGCAGATCATTTTGCCACCTTAGAGCAAGCGCGGGCACCGGAAGTGGGAGGAGGATGGCGCTTCGCCAGGGCATGCGTTCCCTGGCGCGCCTGGCGGGCAAGGGCCTACCGCAGCGTGGTGGTGGTGGGGGCCCTGTCAAGTACGCTCCTGCGCCGGAAAAGCCGGTGAGCTTGGGTGCTCAAGTTATCAAAAACATGGGCTGAGTGCACTGCAGCAGCGCCTGCTGGTCCCTCGGCGCGGTGCGCAGCGCTCCGTTGGCGCACTCGCTGCACCCCTTTCGATCGAGCAGGTGCGGCTCTGGGACGAGATGTGGTGGGATGACGGCTTGATGCACTCCCAGCCTGTGCTGGACAGTGTTGGCGAGCCTACGCTGTTCACAACGGTGCGGCACAATCAACAGAGTTGATGTACGGCGGCCCTTTTCGCCCAGCGTCAGCAGTGCGGAAACGCAGGGGAGGCGTACCTTGTCAAGGCGCCGCTCTGCCCACGCGTGGCCCATGGCACGCATGTTTGCGTTCAGCCAGGGGCAGGCGACGGCTTGCAAGCGTGCACGCACGCAGCAGCCAGTCCACGGCTCACCAGGGACCCCGGCGCCCCGCTGGCATGCGGCCACGCTCCGTGCCCCGCCCTGCTTCTGCAGGGCCAGGCTGTGTTGCAGCTGACAGCGGTTATGGGCCTCCTGATTGGCAGCATATACGCTACCAGGGCGTCCTGGAATGAGGACAGGGCGATCTATGTGAGCACGCGGAGGGCGTGTGCAACTGCAGCATTGCAACACCTGTTTGCGGGGTGTTGGGAGGGGGGGCCAAGGGGGCATGCAGGCAGGGAGCAAACAGAGTGCAGCGCCGCACACCGGGGTGGTGCTCCTTGCAAAGGTACTGCGCGCACCAAGCCAGGTGGAGCAGTGATGAACACGCCGCAAGTCCTGATAGGACAACGGTAGCAGTGGCAGCAGCCGTTGTTTGAATGACAGCGGCTGCCCGTGCTGTTGACACCAGCAGCTGTCGTCGCATCAGCAGCTGCAGCAGCGCCAGCCCTCCCGCGCGCGGCTCTTGCCTCTGGCGCCCCCCACCCGCGCCTCCTGCGCCGGCCGTTGCCGCCGCGCCGGCCCGCTCCACTGGGTGTGCGTCGCTCAGCCCGCCCCTCATGCATCGCCTTCACCCTGCCACTCGTTAGGCGCCGCCTCAGTACCCTCCGGACGTCGTGGAGACTTACACGTCGCGCAGGAAGATGCAGTTCTGACCGGGGCGTCACAACCACGCGGCTTGGCATTCCTCGCGGCCGGCAGGCGCCGCCGCACGCCGCCCCGGCGGCGTCATTGGCTTGATGGCTTGTTGCATTTAGAGCGTTTGGGAAGCACCTGCACCCGTGTTATGAGCGACGGACCTCAATCACATGCAGGTGAAGCAGGCATCGATTGTGCAGCGCGATGCCTAGCGGCAGCCATGTACGTGTGGACGCTGCAGAACCTGGTGGTGGGGTTGGAGGGGTCATGTAGCAGCCAAAGGTCGCGCGCCACGGCAGTTGAGCAGGCAGAAGCAGGCCGGTGACGTCAGCATCAAGGATATTGCGGCAGAGGTATTGAGCTTGACGTTGCAACAATGAATGGTCTACAGTAAGGGAGCTTCAGATCAGCAGTTGCAAAGCAGTCGGTTCTTACGAGGGGGGGCAGTACAGCTTATGCTGAGCTCGAGCTGCTGGTCTGTGGGGCAGCTTGTCCGCAATCTGCTGTGTGCGCTCAGCCGTACAGCACCAGATCTCTGTGTAAATGGGATTCATACCCAAATAAGCAATTTAGAACATACTCTTCACCATGTACGCCTCCACACGCGCCTTTGACTTGGATGAACGATCTTGGGACGCGGCCAGCAGCAGTCACGACATAATAACGGCATCAATAGAGGAGCTGGTCTGATCGAATTCAAGCGCCGCTAGGCGCGCGACAGCGTAGCGGCGGCGAGCGCGGCAAACCAGCGGCACACGCACCGCACGCCTTGATCGCGGCGCTCTTCGCTCACCAGCCCGAGCCACCGCCATGGAGGCGCGCTTCGAGCGCATCCGCGTCCTGGGGAAGGGCAGCTTCGGCAGCGCTATACTGTGCAGGTGCGCACGCGCGGCGCGCCGCCACCGCCATATAGCTTGAAGGCCGGGCTAGGGCGGGGAGCGTGCGCCGTGGCCCCGTTCAGGCCTCACGCGCGGCGGCGGCGACAGAGGCGCCGCCTGCGCGGCGGGGCTCCGACCGACCCGGTCGGGGAGGAGCGACCGTCGCCTCTAGAATCACATTTCCGACATCTTGGTTGCTGTTTTCCTGTGGATTATCTTGGTTGTTCAGGAGCAAGGAGGACGGGAAGCAGTATGTAATCAAGGTGGTCGACGTCAGCCGGATGACGCCCGCGGAGCGCGAGGCGGCGCAGCAGGAGGCCAAGGTGTGCGCGGCGCGGGCGCCGCCCGCCCGCAAGCCGCGACCGCCCCGCGCATGCATGCGGGAAACAGCTGGGGCGAAGGCGTACGTGCGCTCGGGCGCGGCCAGCACCCCGAAAGCCTGGGCACGCCCTGCAAGCTTGTGCCGGCCGCCGCGGCCCGGCCTGTGCAGCCGCCGCGCCGCATGCCGGCAGCACGCCGACTGACCTCACCGCGTTTTCGCGTGGACGCGGCGCTCGCGGTTTTCGTCCCTGCACCGCAGCTGCTTATGGCCCTATCGCACCCGAATATCGTGCGGTGCTACGAGGCGTTTGCCGCTGAGGGGCAGCTGCACATCGTTATGGACTACTGCTCAGAGGGTGGGTGGTGGGGTAGGGGGTGGGTTGGGGG
>NW_014010562.1:0-7302 GCF_000611645.1 Monoraphidium neglectum
GTGGGTGGGTGGGCGGGTTGGACAGCGCGGCCCACTATCAGGAGGTAACACCGGTGACACCGGGGACACCGGTGACACCGGGGACACCGGGGGGCGCGGGGCAGGGTAGAACCCAGGCGCCAATTTCGAAATAATCTTAATCTATCAGGAGCCACCTGGCAGCAGATCGTGTTGACTGCAACCTTCAGCAGGATGCCGAGAATCATTGAGCTGACCAACCTGCTAGTTGTGCTCCCAGCGATTGCGCACCCGCGCACCTCACTCCTTTCAAGCGGCCCGCCCGCCCTTTCCCCTCGCACATACACTCACTTTGGGCAGGGTGATGTTGGGCAGCTTGATGTTGAGCTCGGGCAGGCTGGGCACCTTGAGCGAGCTGAGCAGGGGCACACTCACGTTGATGCACCTGCATTGACGACGCAGCGACAACGCGTGGGTGGACGGGCGCGCTGGTGGCGGCAGGCGGGGATCCGGCGTGTCACTGGCTGGATGCGCCACCAACTGGTGGCGCACATATGGGGCGGGCGGAGCGGTTTGCACGCAGACGGGCGGGTGCAGCGCGGGCAGTCAAGAGGGGGCGCATCGTAGTGCAGGCACCCATGGAGGCAATCCCAAGGGCAGCACTCACTTGGCCTCGCACAAGCCGCAGTAATTAGGGGTGCACACCTGTACAGACAGCAAGCGGATAGGGGCAAGGCTCGACAGCTCAGCACATCAGGCAGTTGTGCTCAGGCAAGCAGATTAGGGCCATGACATCCTAAAAGAGATGAGGGGTGGAGCACACTCCTCCCGCTCACACAAAGTTGAGTGTTTGGTTCAAAGGAGGCCGCGAGCAGCTCTTCCTCCGCTTGGCCTGGCCGCCCGACCACACAAGAAGGCAGCGCCCGGCCCCGCGCTGCCGCGCACCTGGCTGGCGCTGCACTTGCCGGCGGTGCAGGGGTTTCCTGAGCACACGACCAGCGGCCTGCCGTTGGGGCACTTGACTGGGCGGACCTTGTGCAGCTGCTGGGCTGCAGAGCGGGCCACGCCTTCCAGTGACGCTTTGGTTGCGTTGAGGAGCTCGAGGTATTGCGTAATGTTGCTGGCCTTGAAGGCTGGCAGCGACAGGGCTGCGGCTGTATGGGGCAGGGGTGGAGGGGGATGCGGGGTGGGTCCAGGGCACGTGGGATGGGGGGGCTGTCGCGGAGCGGGGTCAGCGGCTGCTCGCGTCGCTGCTGCTGCTGTGGGTGCTGGGGGCTGTGAGGGGCTTACCAAGGGTCGTGTCCGCGTGAGAGAGTTGCACCAGGACCATGACGGTGGCGAGCAGGAGGAGTGGGCGCGTCGAAGTCATCGTCGGTGGGCACTGGAATCCCCGAAAATCGGAGGCAGGACAGTAGTTTGGCGCTTACACGGTGTGAACGTATTTGAACAATGATTTTGGGTATGAGAAGAGTGTTTGCCAGGGCTCGTTTTGAAGGCACATTGTGCGCTGCCCCTTGGCAGCTGCCATGGCAGCTGTCTGGCCAGCCACAACCACCTCTGCGTCTGGGTTTAGCCATCTCACATCAGCCCCAGAGCTCCAAAATCACACCACCAGCAGGGCGATCTCCGACCACTGGCTTTTTGCAGACATGACGCGCTTGCATGCCCCGGCACCCGCCAACCAGCGCTTGGCTGCCCTGCAGATCACCCGGAAGGCGCCCGGCTTGGGAGCACTGACGCAGTTGCCCCTGCTTTGCCAGACTGCTGACCATCAACCTGCCATTCAGGCACCAGTCAATTACAAACATCCAGTTTGCTGCATTGCAGCAGGTCTTAGCTCGTGGCGGGGTCAGCAGCGTCAGGAAGGACTCAAGGGGGCTGGATGGTGCGCTCGTTCGTGGGGGCTTAAGAAATCAGTGCACTGCATGGACACATGGGTAATGCCTCCACCACAGGTATGCGTGCTCTATTGCATTGGGTATCATGATGCATGATTGTTGCTTGGAGGGGCGGCGCCATGAGCGGCTGCCTCGTATTCAATTCAAGTTGCCTGCCTGGTGGACAGGTTGAATGACGCTTCTGCGCGAGCAAGTCGCAAGCAAGGCTGGCATTGAGGGGTTGAGGTATCGTTGACAAAAGGGATGAGATCAAGGGAGGACGCTGCCAAAGCACGTTGCGTTTCGAAGTTGACGCTTTCAGGGAGGCCAGACAACAGGTCTCCGTCGCGTGCGCGCGGCAGGACGGGCTTGAGTGCGCCCTGCGCTCGTGCAGGCTGCTGCCAGGTGCATCAAAACACACTCGCAGTCATCCGCGTTTCTCGACGCTACTCAGGCCACAAGAGAACGCTGCGGCGCCAACAAAATGGGCCGTTTTCCCCGCTACCAGGCCGCAGGGCGCGTTGCCGAATGCACTCAGCCGCCCGCAGCGCTACGTGATCCTGTTGAACGCGAGCAGCGGCGTCTCCACCTTTTTCGCCCCCCTGATCACGCCCCCCGTCGCCGCGTCGAGCAGCTTCTGCGAAACATCCGCGCCCGCGGCCTCGGGCCCCAGCTGCGACCAGATGACCGCCGCGACGCCGGCGACGTGCGGCGTCGCCATGGAGGTCCCGCTGAACGTGGCGTAGCAACTGGGCCGCTTCTTGGGGCACTTTGCCGCCGCAAGCGACGAGGTCACGCCGACGCCGGGCGCGTAGATGTCGACGCACGGCCCCCAGCTGCTGAACGACGCACGGGCGTCTTTTTTGGTGGTTGCGCCGACGGTCAGCGCCGACGGGGCCGAGGCGGGCGAGACGCGGCACGCGTCCGAGTTCGAGTTGCCGGCAGCAACCGCAACGACGAGCCCCGCCGCCGTCGCGCGCTCGACGGCGGCGTTGACCGACGCCGACAGGGCGCCGCCCAGGGACATGCTGACGACGCACATCCTGCCGCCGCGGTTCTGCTTGCAGTCGCCGGCGGCGAAGTTGATGCCGGCGATTACGGCGGACCACGAGCCGCTGCCGGCCTTGTTCAACACCTTCACGCCCACAATCTTTGCCGCCTTGGCCACGCCCACCGTCCTGCCGGCGACGGTGCCTGCAGGGGCGGTCCGGGGTCGACGAGCGCGGCCGGGGGCGGGGCGCGGAGAAGGTGGGTGAGTGGGTGCAGCGGAAGGCGAGGGGATGGCGGCAGGCGTGCGTAGACGGGGACGTATGGGCTAAGGGCGTGGCAGGGGCCTGTGGTGCTCAGAAACACCACTGCGCCAGCTTGTGCGGCTGCTGTTCCCGCGAATCGTTCGCCGACAGGCCCAGCACATCGCAGCGGCTCCTGCTGGCGATGCCGCCTACCCTGCCTCTCCCAGCGGCCCGCCCCCGCCTCACCGCTGCAGTGGGTGCCGTGCCCGTTCCTGTCCCCCTGCCCGTCCGAGGCGGCGTCCGGCGCCACAAAGCCCATGGACGCGCGGCCGCCAAACTCATCATGGGCCGCGTCAACCCCAGAGTCGATGACGTACACGGTGACCCCCGCGCCGGCCGAGTCTGGGTAGCTGTACCCGTTGTCTAGTGGCAGGGAACGCTGGTCGATTCGGTCGAGGCCCCTGGGGTTGAGTCGTCGGATGAGTCGTCGGCGGCACGGGTAAGGAGGGGTCCAATTCATCGCCAAAGGTAAAGGTTGATAATGAGAAAAAAGCAGAAATTGGCGCCTCTTCCGCCTTGAGCCCGGCGATCTGGCCCAGAAGCGCGTGCAAACAGAGGCGGGGAGAGGGGCGGCGCGGCGCGGCGGTCCATGCGGGTGGGTTCGCCATTGCAACGCCATTGGCGGCCAGGCTGCCGGCGCCAACGGGGGCGGCTGCGCTCTGCCGCATGGGTCGCCCGCGCCCCTAGCCGAGTCTCAGCTCACCACGGCGCGTCTGCCTGCGTGGCCTGGACTGTGACGACCCCGTTCTTCTCAGCAATCGCGACGCCGGGCAGCGCCCTGAGGCGCGACAGCACCTCTTCGTCCGGTGACGCGGCGGCGGCCGCGGCGGCCGCGGGCGCAAACACGTCCAGCCGCAGCAGGTTGCCGCTGGGCGCTGCCGCGAGCGCTGCCGCCGACGCCGCCGTTGTCGCCGTGGCGGCGCCGTCGGCGGCGATGGGGGCGCCGCGGGTGAGGTCGGTTACGCCGCCGCCCGCGCCCGCGCCGCCCGGGGCGGTGGCGGCGGCGGCGGCTGCAGCGGCGCCCTCATCGCTGAGCGGCGTGTTGAGCACCTGCTTCAGCTGCAGGCCGGCGCCGAACTGCAGGCGCAGGGCGGCGCGCGACCGGGAGATCTGATCTGGCGTCGCGTCATCTGCGTAAACGACGATGAAGCCGCGCTCCTGGCCGCCGCTCGACGCGGCGCGCACGAGTGATGCTGCGGCGTTTGACGCAGACCAGCTGCCGGGGCCCCCAGCGGCGGCGCCGCGGAGGGTAAGAGACAGCAAGGCGGAAACAGTCAGTAGGCTGAACGCCATGCGTGCCATGCCTGGCCGTGAAGCGGGCTAAGGCACACCGTCGGTGGTGCCCGGTGGCCCGGTGAGTTTTTTGGTCACACACTAGCAGGGGTGTCGGTCCAAGCATAAACAAGTGAAACAAAGGGAACGCCAAGATAGAAATACGAGGCGAAGCCCGCTTCGACGTGATTGCTCAGCGCTTCGAAAATGGCTGGGTGTGTCACCCGGCTCGATGGGCTGGGTGAATGGAGCCGCCAGGACCAAAGTTCCATATGAACATGAGTTCCCACTCCGATGTCAATCGTGCGATGTGCTCTGATGCAGCCTGGTGCCAACCGCTAGGTAGGCCAGGAGAGGGCTACAGTAGGAGGAGATTGAGAAAAGCTGCAACCCACGTTCCTTTGCACCCCTCTGGCACTGCCGGCTTTCACGACAAAGCATTCTAGTTTGAAAAGGTTGGCAGCTAGATTGAAGAGGGTGGCAGCGCCCCCACAGTGCGTCGCTCCCTGTGCGCCCACACGAGCTCGGTTGCAACGAGCACACAAGCAACGCCATCGCTCGTGCCGTAATCAATCTGATCGACCCACCCACCTCGCCACTGAGGCAGGGGTTACGCTTGGGTAAATAGCCAGTCCAGAGGGAAAGCGCACGGCAACGGCACGGGCTGACCGGAGGCGACCGCAGCGCTCCTCTCTCGCTCTCTGCAAAGAGTCCATTCCGTGCTCAGCCGCGCGCGCGCGCAGACCCCACAATCACACAAGGGCACTCGCACACGCGTTCACACACACACACGCACGTGTGCACACACATACACACACATGCGCGTATGTGCCAGCAGATATACGAGCGTGATTACACATGCACTCACACGCTTCAGTCTGACCTGGACAGCCGTTGTCCTCCTGCTTGATTCGTAGTGGTCCAGACAGTCAAGGCAGTCCAAGGCTGTGAAAAAACGATCTATAACTGTACCAGCCCAGACAGATGACTGAATGGGTGCCGCGCGTGGCCTCTCAACAGCTGCATCGCACCCCAAGACGAGTCTCATGTAATCGTATTTACAGCTGAAAGCCAAGGCCTGCGCCGCAAGCCCGAGGCGCAGCGCACGCAGCCTCCTGTGCGGGTGCAGCGCCGGCGCGGCCACACACCTGAAGGTCCGTGCGACGTTTGTGACTCATTCAAAGGGGTGACGCATGGGCAGATGGATCGGGCCGCGGCCTCCTGGCAGCGCTGGGTGTGCCACTCAAAAGCGATGCCGGCGCCCACACCAAATGCCAAAGCAAAATAGACCCCCGGCGCCTCTCGACGCCGAAAGAGCGCGGCGTGCCGCCGCCTTGCGACGCCCTCACAGGGAGTCTGGGCGGGGATGCCCTAGGGCAAGTAGTCACAGCCGCGCCCGGGCGGGGCCGACGCGCCGCCCCGCAGCCCCAGAGGCGGCGATCCCTTGCCCACACGGCGGCGCCGCCAGGCTGGCGGCGTGTAATGCAAGGCCCGTCGCTCGCAGCGGGGACGGCCCAGAGGATGGCCGTGCGCCCCGTCGTCACCAACCACGCAACCGCCGCCGCCGCTACCGCCGCCGTCGCGACCGCCGCCGCATCATGTGCTGACATCACATGACGTCACATGACGCCCAGGCCCTGCAGCTCCGCGTCCTGCCGCGCCAGCTCGAGCAGCATGGGGTCGTCGAAGAACTTGGCCACGCTCACGTCCTCGCTCATGCCCTTGCGGCGGCGCGTCTTTGGAGGGGGGTGCGAGAGTAGGAGTGTGTGTGTAAGCGTGTGTTTGTGTGTGCATGTGTGTGTGTGTGTGTGTGTGTGTGTGTGTGTGTGTGTGTGTGTGTGTGCTCGCCCGCCAAGCAGCCGAAGCCGTTGCAACCCTTGCAGCAGCCCCACCAACTCGCCGGCCTCAGGCCGTGCACCTGGACCCACGGCCGCGCTGGCAACATTCAGAACCCCAGAATCAAGGGACAGTAGCAAACCCGCAACGCCGTGCAGCAACCCCCGAAACCGATTTCACCGCCACCCCAAACCCTGATACGGCGAAAAAATCCTGGGCCTCACCTTGACGCAGAACTCGCGCGCCAGCGCCGCCACAGGCGCCGGCTCCAGGGGGCGCAGCACCACCGACCGATCGAGGGGGTCGCCCGGGACGACCTGGCAGGGATGGGGTGGCGTTGGGGGTGTTGAGTGACACTTGGACGGTTTTTATGATGGCAGGCGCGCGTTGTTTGACAGAGGGTCGCAGGATGTGTGGGAGCGATGCAGGCCGGCTGGGCGCCAGGGGGTGACGGTGGTGCGGATGGATCGGCGGGGGCTGCAAAACAGGCGTGCGGGAGCAGAAGAGGCAAAGACAATAAGCGGCATCCCTCCCTGCACACCACACACACACACATGCACGCACACACACACACACACACACACACTCTCGTGCACACACACACACACACAACACACACACACACTGGTGCACACACACACACTGGTGCACACACACACACAACACACACACACACACACACACACAATTACACCTACATACTTACCACCTCTCCCGTGCCAGCGGTCTAACACCCCTCAATAAAAACACACACCCGCCATCCCACGCGCAGCCACGACCACCCCCCCCCGCCCACCTGCCAGTGGTCAAACACGCTCTGGCAGAAGGCCTGGCCCTGCGTGTGGTAGCGTAGGTCGGTCTCAAACCCAAAGGACTCTATGACGGGCAGGAAGGCCTGCACCACAAACACGGGGGTGCCCGGCTTTGGCAGGTCGGCCGTGACGTGGCCGCGGCGCTTGGCCAGCACATTGTAGATGGCGCTGCGGGGTTCAGTGGGGTGGGGGTGGGTTTTGGGGGTAGGGTAATAGGGTTTAGGGGTGCGGCAGGGGTGCGGCAGGGTGTAGGAG
>NW_014010561.1:0-7300 GCF_000611645.1 Monoraphidium neglectum
CTCACTCGGCAGCGTATTCCCTGCAGCTGCCGCTCAGGGCCCCCGCCGCGCACGCCCGGCCCGCGCGCCCACGCCCACGTCCCGCCCCTGCCCCCCCAGGCCTGCGAGCGGTACGAGGCGTCTCTCACCCTGAAGCCGAGGAGCCACCAGGCGCTGTACAACCTCGGGGTGGCGCTGTCGGACCTCGCGCGTGCGCTCAAGCCGTCGGCGCCGGCGGAGGCGGCGGGGTGCCTGCATCTGGCTTCTCAGAAGTATGCGGCCTCGCTGGCGATCAGCCCGGGGAATCCGCAGGCCCTCAACAATTGGGGGCTGGTGCTGCAGGTGGGGTGCGGGGCCGGCGGGGAGGCAGGTTGGAGGGAGGGCGTCTGGGAGGGGGCGGATGCAGGTGCAGTAGCGGTGCGGTGTACAGGTGCTGGAGCGGGCGTGTAACACACACACACACACACACACACACACACACACACACACACACATGCAGACAAAGACAAACAAGCGCGCCATGCGCACCTTGCACACACGCATGCACACATATCACACACACGCACGTGTGTGCGTCGTGCAGGAGCTCTCTTCCGACGCGCGCGACTGGCGGACGCGCGACTCCCTCGTCCGCTGCGCCATGACCAAGTTCCGCATGGCGCTGCGCGCGCGCCCCGACTTTGATCGCGGCTGCTACAACCTGGGGACGGTCTTCTACACCTTTGCCTGCGCGATGCAGAGCGAGCAGGGGCAGCCCAAGGGTGCGCGCGGCCAGCAGGCGCGTGGCGACGCGCGGCTTCATTGTGACTGCGTGCCGCAGTGGCCGTGAAAGGGTGGAAGCGAATTCAGCGAAGGGGGTGCGGGGGTTGTGTTGAGGACTTCTGCGATGCAGCAGCTCTGGCAGGGAGAGAGGCGACACGAGGTCAAATTTGGTTGGTTTGACCAGCCGGATGCCCCCTGGTGGGGATGCGGCGGGGCCTCGAGGCCAGCGTGCCGCCTGAAGCGTCCTGCTTACACCCTGCTGCAGACAGCCGGCACCCTAGCCGTGGGCCCACACGCTGCGCCGACCAGCCCCCACTGCCCGCCCCTCTCCTCCGCCCCGCCGTTCCCCGCGATCCCGCGGCGCAGACGCACCCTCGCGCGCCGGCCGCGACGCGGCGGCGCGCGCGCTTTTTGGCGCCGCTGCGCAGTACATAGCGCTGGCGGCCGCGTTGCAGCCCGGGAAGGTGCGCGCTGCTCTGCCGCAGGGGCCCCGGTGCTGGGTCCAGTTGTACTATAATCTCTGCATGGTCGGCCAGTTTCAAAACTCGGCAAGGACTGCATTCCGCCCTTCCAACACCAGTTACCACGGACAGTGACATCGCCCTCAACACACCTGGCCTCTGGGTCGCGCTCGTAATGGTGGCATGTCCCTCATGCAACCACTCTCGTCGGCGTGGTTCGGCTGTTGCCTCCCGGCGCCACGAAACACAGTTTTTGCACCCCCTTGCCCCTCTAGCCCTCGTCGCTCATCCCTCACCCGCTCTTCCCCAGCCCCACATGCCGCCAGATCATCGTCCCCGCCGCCAACCCGATCTGACCCTCCCAGGACCAACGCCCTCAGGGCTGCACCCTGAACCCTAAACCTCAAACCCTAAACCCTCATCACCAACCCCCTCAGGAGATCTACCGCAAGTCCCTGTCAGTGGTCCGCCAGATGCTGCCCCTGCCCTTCCTCCGCGCCGGCTTCCTGTCCGCCCCGCTGCCGCGCAGCGTCGGCGGCCTGGGGGAGGTCTACAGGCGGGGCTGGTTCGTGCTCGACCACGCCTCCCTCAGGGCCGCGTCGCACCTGGAGAGCACGCTGTCCGCGGCCACCTCGGGTGAGCCGGCGCAGCCCCTCTCTGTACCCCTGGGCGCTCCCCCTCCACCGAGCCGCGCACGCACCTGGGCGCCGCTGCGCCCGCGGATCGGCGGCCGCGCTCCAACGCTGAGCTTTGGGCGCGCCCAAGTGCAATTCCAGTCACTGTTGCGACACATAAAGTCTCCCCATCTCACACTGACGCTGTCGCCTTGAACGCCAGGCGCGCTGGCGGCGCAGCAGCAGCAGCAGCAGCGCGGCGGGGGCGGCGGCGGCGCCAAGGCAGCGGCTGCGGCGGCGGCAGCGGCGGCTGAGGAGGACCCGTTGGTTTTGGATTTGGATGAGATTGTGAACGTGAGGCGCTGCAGCGACCCCAGCCTGCCAGAGGGGGAGGCGTTCTGGGTGTCCCTGGCGAGCCGCCCGATGGTGAGAAGATGAGCTGTCACCCATTTCATGCCGCAGGGACGGCAGGGCGCAGGCACTGATGGGCGTGCGACGCGACGCGCAAGATGCGAGCTGTCCTCGTGCTGCAGCGAGTGGCGGGGGGGTGGTCGGCGCGCAGGCAGACGGCAGCTGCCGTGGGTGCTGTTGAGCTTGTCATCCCCCTCCGCTCGACAGCTGGCACCAAGAGCATGCGTATCACCCTTGCTGACAGAGACACGAGAAAAACACACGCATTACCCTCAGCCCATAGTCAACCCCTCTCAACCTAAGCACTGCAACCACCACCCCGCGCCGGCCCCACCAGGGCATCTACCTGGTAGCTGACTCAGCAGACGCCGCGGACGCCTGGGTGGACGCCCTGGTGCTGTGTCAGCATCTGGTGGCCACGCGGTCGCACGACGCGCTGCAGGAGGCCCTCATGCCGCAGCCAAGCCGGCGCGCGAAGCACGCGGCGGCGGCGGCGGCCGGCGGCGGCAGCGGGTTGCGGCCCGGGGGCCTGTAACCACGGGGGTCTAGCTGTGTTCAATTGCCTGACAGATCGCATTCAGGTGCCAGGTGACAGGTTGTGTTCAGGTGCTGTGAGGAGGCGACCCTGCGGGCTTGACTGGCCTGCCGCTTCCCTCAGCAGCCAGTACACCAAAGCGTGGGGTTGGGGGTGGACGTTCCTTGGAATTGCAGGGCGAACAACAGCCAAACACAGGCTGAGGGGATCGACGTGCTGCAGTAGGTGCTGTCATGACATGGGTTTCCCAACAGGGGGTGGTCAACATCAACACTTGGCCTCCGCCCATACCCTCATGCATGCAGTGCGTGATCTCTCGGGCCGTGCTGCTTGATTCATGCATCGAATCTGGAACCTCAGACCAACAACGGCTGCCAATGGGCAGCGGCATGGTGAGGTCAGATCGCTGAGTCCTCTGCCACTTGAGCCAGAGCACATCCTATCGATTTAGTTGGCATGCAGGCTCAGCTCCATAACATACCGTATTCTCCATCAAGATTAAGGTCTACGGGCACCGCGTTGGCTGACATGCTTCGCTTTGGGATGGGCATGTGCGTGCGTGTCCACGGTGACGAAATGTTTGTTCTGCATCAGTCAGCTCTGTCAAGATCACACATTTGTCACCGTAGCGTCGATCAGTATTTCATGTGCAAGACGTACTGAAATTTCGTGCAGCAATAAGTTACAGGACGCCGGACGGATGTCCGCGCCAAGCCTCTCATCGTTTCGGCAGCGCGTGGCCCCTCTCGTCGCCATGTCAATTTGATAAGTTGGTATATTACATTCTTGTCTCAGCGCTCAGTCAGGCAGACAGGCGGCCAGGTCGTAAGCTTCAGGTGGAGCAGGGGCAGCGGTGCTGCGCGCTGCGGCGCTCCACTGCACTTGGTCCAGCGAACGACGCCTGAGCAAAGGCAGGATGCCTTCGATGGCGCCGGGGCTTGTGTTACAGCTTGCACAAGCCGCGGCGGCTGCAGCGGCTGCCGGCGTTGCAAGCGGAACGACAGCAAGAGGGCTGTGGCCGCTCGCACGACGCGCCCTGTGTTCATCGTCAGCAGCAGCAGAGGCGGCGCGCCATCCTGTCCCCAGGGCGCAGCTCGCCGGCCAGCCGACGCCGGAGACGCACCCGGAGGCAAGTTTGGTTTCGGGGTGCGCTGCGGCGCATTGCATGAGGCTTTGGCACTGCGTGCGCATGAGCCGCTTGTGTTGTCGAAGCCGAGTGGCGACGCAGCCGCTCCATGGCCGCGCAGCCGCCGCCTGTCTGGGGTTTCATCGTAGTGTTCCATGGCTGCCTGTATCCTGCGGCGGTTTCCCTCATTGGCACGTGCCCTTTTCCGCCGCCGCCGCCGCCACCGCCACCACCACCACCGCCACGGTTGCGCAGCTGCTGCGCCCTGCCGACCTGACTGTCGGGATCACTGCAGCGGAGTACAAGCAGCGGCGGCAGCGCCTGGCGCAGGCCATGCCGCAAGGGGCAGTTGCGGTGCTGCCGGCCGCCAGCACGACATTTGTCACCGGCGTCATCCCTTACGTGAGCTTACTGCGGGGTTCTCGACGCGCGTGCAACAATCGCAGCATGCCAGCACGTCACAGGGTTGTGTGTGCCCTTCGCCTTCGCACGCAAGCCAGGATGCGCCAACTTGAGCTGTTGCAAATGCACTACAGCACTGGCGTGCAAGTTTGCTCCACTCTTGTCAAACTTCTGCTTCTGATGACGTTTGCACCCAATCCGCAGCCGTACCGCCAGGATGCCGATTTTCTGTACCTCACAGGCATGGCGCAGCACGGGGTGGCAGTGGTGCACGCGCACGGCGAGGGCGGCGGCGCTGGGGAGCACCGGTTCACGTTGTTCATACCGGCGGCGGATAGGGAGGTGGGCGGGGCCCAGGCTTTTGTTATGCAGGACTCAGGGCGGGCGCAGCGCGCTGGGCGCCCCCGGTGGGACGCGGCGGCAATTGTCTTGGGCAGCGGTCAGACTAAAGCACATCAACTGACTGGCTAGTTGACTGTTGGTTGGTTGGCTGGTTGGATGGTGGGTCGGTTGGTTGGTTGGTTGGTTGGTTGTGTCGCAGCCCAGCTTGGGGCCTGCCGCTGTGCCTCTTCGCCCCAGCAAGGCCTCAACGCCAGCCGAGCGCAATCTCGACTCTGCCCCACCGGCCACCAACTCCCCCGCCACGGGCCCCCACCCTGCCCCCGCCCCTCGCGCAGCGCGAGCGCTGGGACGGCGCGTGGCTCGGCCCCCAGGCCGCCAGGGAGGTCTTCGGGGCAGACGAGGTGCACCTCATGTCAGATCTGGCGCCGAGGCTCACCCAGATCGCGCACAGCGCCACCTCTGTGCTCTTCGACGCCGACCGCCCCTCCGGCTTCCACTTCCACGCGGTCCGGGCCGCCCTAGAGGCTGCCGGCGCGCGCCCGCGCGCGGGCCCGCTGCGGCCGCTGCTGCACCGGCTGCGGTGGCGCAAGAGCGCTGCGGAGCTGCAGCTGATGCGGACGTCGGCGCTGGCGGCGGGGGCGGCGATCGAGCGGTGCATCGGGATCAGCAGGCCGGGGGTGCACGAGCAGGCACTCGCCGCGACGTTTGGTGGGTGCCCCTGCGCCCGCGCGCGCGGCCGCCCCTGCGGCGGTGCAAACGTGGGCCATGCGGGGTGATTTTGACCCCAAGACCGCTCTCTCTGTGAGGGTTTTGGCGATGCAGCTCGGTCGCATTGGAAGCCGCAGATGTTGGCTGCAACTTCGTTGCCGCGGGCCCGCCGTTTGGACGGCTGCTGGTGGTGCGGCTGTGGGTTGGCACCCCTTTGCGCCTGCGGCCCAGCCTCAGCACCACAGCACCACCACGAGCTCGAAACGCTGCCATTCACGGCCATGAGCCCATCAACCTCCAGCGGCCTTCCCCTATTGTCACCCGCCGTGCGCAGAGTACGAGTGCAAGCTGGCCGGCGCCCAGCGCAATGCGTACCCGCCCGTCGTCGCCGGCGGCGCCGACGCGTGCACCATCCACTACAGCCGCAACGACAAGCGCGTGCAGGCGGGCGAGATGGTGCTCATGGACGCAGGCTGCGAGTGAGGCGCGCCGCCCCTTTGCAGTCGCGCATTGGTGCACGCATGCGCGCTGCGTAGCGGCGCCGGGTGGGAGTGAGGCGCGCCGCCTCTCTCGGAGGAGTGAGGCGGGCCGCCCCGTCCCTGCTGCAGCCCCGCATTGGTGCACGCACGCGTGCTGCGTGGCGGCGCAATCAGCGATCGGGAGCTTGACGCCGCCGCACTACGCTCGGTACCTTTCTGGGAGGTCCTTACGGGCTGTTCCCATCAGTTCGCCATTTCAACAGCCACACCTTGGCCGGCACTATCAAGCACCCTCCCATCTCCACCTGCCTCTCCTTCATCTCCGCCCTCACCCGGCGCTCACGCCCACCAAGGTATGGCGGCTACGCGAGTGACGTCACGCGGACGTGGCCCGTCAACGGGCGCTTCTCGGGGCCGCAGCGAGACGTGTACGAGGTGGGGTGCCGGATGAAACAAAGAACTGCCCTGCAACCACCGGACGCGCTGTCATACGAAAGGTTCGGGTGGTGCCGTAACCTCACAAGGGCGTGCCCCCTCCCTAACCTCTGGCGTGCCAGATGCGGCCAAACCGCAGCCGCCTGCGCCCGATCCGCCCATCGACGTGATCCCTCTTTCGTCACCTCACAGCGCCCACACTCATCCCACCTCCACGCTCCCCTCCAATTCACATCGTTCTCTAACCAGCAGTCCGTCTTCAGCCCTCAAACCTGCCCCAACCCCATCCCACCCCCATAACAAACCCTTCAGGTCTGCCTTGACGCCCGCCGCCGCGTGTTGGACGCGGTGCGGCCGGGCGCCACCCTTGGGCGGCTGCACCAGCTTTCGGTGCGGCTACTGTCAGAGGGCCTGCAGCAGCTGCGCATCCTGCCGGGCTTGAGCACGGACGCGATCGCCGCGCAGCACTACAGGTGCGGCGCGTTAAGCCCCGCGGCCCTGGGATGGGCGATTGGTGTGGCCTCCCTGGCCGCGAGAGTGCTACCTGAGGGGAGGCCCGCCTGGGGCCCAACAGCGCCTGGGGCCCAGCCGCTGTTGTCACTGGGTCGGGCAACATGCGCTAGGCCAAATGAATGACACCTAGATGTGGGGGCTGCTCACTGTGCTCAAACATTGCAGGAACCTGCCGCTGGCAAGCTGGTTGGCCCAACGCACGTGCACCAGTGTGCTGACCGCCACATCACAAACAAAGTGACCATCCAGACACCTCCTGCCCGCCTGTCCCACCCCCAACCCCCAACCCCCAAAAAACGCAACCTAGGGAGTTCTACTGCCACTCCATCGGCCACTACCTCGGACTCGACGTCCACGACACAAACACCATCGGGTCCCAGGCGGCCCTGGAGCCGTCTGTGGTGATGGCGATCGAGCCTGGGCTGTACATTCCGGACCACCCGCGCTTCGGGCCGTTTGCGGGCATCGGGGTGCGGATAGAGGACGACGTGCTGGTGACTCACGCGGGGGCGCAGGTGAGGAGGGGTCGGCGG
>NW_014010560.1:0-7298 GCF_000611645.1 Monoraphidium neglectum
CCTTCTCGACAACGTCCAGCACAAAGGAATGGGGCTTCTGAGCGCTATTATTCCCATCACCCCACCCGCCCAAAGGGCGCCACAACCCCCACCCCCCCCAAAATGATTGGCAGGGTGCCTCCCCACCTTCTTCACGACGTCCAGCACCAGGGGCTGCAGCTCCTCAGTGCGGTACGCGCCGACCCCCAGGTTAAGCTTGTTGGGGTCGGCGGACCGCTTGAACGCCTCGCTCACGCCCAAGATGGGGTCAGGGGGCGCCATGTCGACGCCTGTAAGGGGGGGGAGGGGGAATGAGTTGGGAGCGGCGGAGTAGTTGGGGCCAGAATGGGGAGGGAGGCGGGCCAGGGCTGGCGGATGGGGGTCGCTGGGCGATGGGGAGGAGTGCACGCGTGGTGCAGGCGCGTTTGTCGGCGTGTCATTCACGTGCTGTTAAGCTGCAGCAGAATTTTGCAGGAGGGGATGCTGGCTACATTGCTGCGCCTGCGGGCGCTTTTGGAGCTGACAGGATGGCTCGCAGGGGGCAGGAGTGGGGCGAATCTGCAGCGCACCTGCCAGGCGGCTGGACGCCATTGTGCGGACGGCTGCTACGCGCGACTGGCGACGGGGGCCCGTGCAGGT
The DNA here is from genome assembly GCF_000611645.1 of Monoraphidium neglectum. Lineage (NCBI taxonomy): Eukaryota > Viridiplantae > Chlorophyta > Chlorophyceae > Sphaeropleales > Selenastraceae > Monoraphidium > Monoraphidium neglectum. Next base: position 619 of record NW_014010560.1, read on the forward strand.
GGGGGCAGTCTGCGCCCTGGATGCCTGCAAGACAATTGGGCGGGGGAGCGCAGGGCATTGCGTGGCGGGCAAGCGCGCTGACATGTGCGGGCATGCGTCGGAGGCACGACCGCGTGTGCGCCACCAGCGCACTCTGCCAACGCACACTGGCAGCGTTCCAAAACTGAATGACGATAAGGATTCACAAGGCGTCTCCTGGCCAGAGTGGACCGCGCTGGCTTCGCTGCAAACCCCACGACGAAAGCGGATCTGCCACCAGATCGCACAGGTCACGGCACCACTGCCATTGGTAGTTTGGTAAAGGGGCCTCCGCAACGCGACTCTTGTAGAGCCTCACCAGGCTGCGCATCTTGGCACCGCTGATCTGTCGCCGCAAGATGAGGCGAACTCTCGCTATGCACGTCGCCTTAATTACGTCACGAACTGTACTTTGTTTGATGGTAAGCAATTGGGGTGCGGTGCGCTCGACAACGCCTGAAGCACATGCCGCCAGTGTCTGTCCCCCACTCATCAGGCAGCCGACTCATCAACCGCTCGCACTCTGGGCGAATAAGCAATTATCCATCTGACAACCCCCGTGAGAATCATGCTCTCCAAACAAAGCCATCAGGCAGGCGTGTAATAGCCACAATCAGCTGCATGGGGTTGCCACTGCACTCATGTGCGCCCATGTGGGTGGATGGATGTACAGCACAACCTCAGGTTGTGCGTGCACAGGGAGCTGAGTGTCGCGCATTGTCCTGGTGCTGCCGCAATTGCACAGGCAAGCACAACTCCGGGTCTCCCATTGATTGGCCCACCATGTTGGTCAACTCTATCTGCGTCAACGCTGTGGCATCCTGGACCGCCCAGCCTGCGCACGTACTTGCCGGGCACCTGCCTGCACCACAATCGACTTCCCTCATGATAAGCAGCTGGTCAATCGGGTGCCTAAACCTGGCAACGTTAAAGGCAGGGTCCTTGCAAGGTCAAAGTTTGTCCCAAGTGCTGTCGGAGTGCCGTATGGTGTCAACGGTGCTGCGGGCGTGCCTGCCGCTGGGCAGGGCGGCGCATGTGCATACTTCAGCAAATTCTCATACCCTCATCTCGCCTGCTTACGGGCATCCTGAAGGCCCTCAGAGTCTCCCGCTGCAATGACTGGTAGGCTGGTGTGGCCTGGTGACCCGCGCCAAGGTCGTCTAGTGCTTCGTGATGGCTACAGCACGATGTCGTAAGTCCCAATAATCATCAATATACAGCAGCTGTCTCGGGAGGTTCGTGCCCTCAGCGGAAAGACCTTCGCGTTCTGCGCGAGAGTGGGAGACAGCGGGCATGGCGAGGCCGCGCATGACGTATGGAGGAACTCCAGCGGCCAATCCTGAGCTGGCGGCCCGCGAAGAGCTCTTCGCAGGCGCAGCACCAGCGGGGCAGGGACCCTCGCTAGGTGCCACGGGCGCGGGCAAACAGCAGCAGCAGCTCGGCCGACACGACCTGGAGAATATGGATGGCCGGCAAATCTTGAACCACGCGGTGGACCAGCACAAGGAGACGACCGCGGCGGCGAAGCGCGCGCTGCGGGTTGTCGAGCAGACCAAGGAGCTGCAGGCCTCCACCATGGGAGCGCTGCAGGACCAGGGGCAGCAGATACGCCGCATCGGCCATGGCATGGACAAGGTGGGGCCGAGGCATCTGCGCCGGGCCGCGCTGGGCGCGTCAGCAGCGGATGACGCCTCGCATATGCGGGCCTGCAGTGGCGGCGTGGCTCGCTCTGTACCCGTCCGGCTCAGCAAAACCACCCGTCACCACACTCGAATGGCACCTCATGCCCATCACCAGCCAAGCACTGAAAGCCTCCCGTTGGCAAACAAGTCTCAAATAGTTGTTTCCGCCTGTAAAAGCGTCGCTCGCAAACCCACTCAAACTCACTTTTGCAGATTGGGACCGACCTGACCTACAGCCAGCGCATCCTGCGCTACATGCGCATGTGCTGCTGCGTCGGGTTCTTCTGCTCCAGCTGCACCGAGCCGGACAGGGAGAATGCTGACAACAACTGGCGCAGCGGCGGGTGCGGGGCCGCGCGGGACGCGCGGCACGGGGGCTGTGGCGCGGCGCAGGCTCGCGACAGGGCTGGCAGCACGCAGGTCACGTGCCGTTCATGGGATATGCAGGGAAAGGGGTGGCAACTGAGCTGCCGGCAAAGGGCGGGGGCTTCTTCACCTGTTTCGGCGCGCGACACGCACCCAGCATTTGACAACTCTCCGCCCCGCCTCGCTCCTCGCCCCTGCAGCGTCCCCCGCCCCCCGCCGCCGCCCTCGCACGCTGCGGCCGCCGCCGCCGCCGGCGACGGCGATAAGAAGGCAATCAAGCGCCCCAAGAAGGGCGGCGCGGGCGGCGCCGGCGCCGGCGCGCCGCCGCCGCAGTTTGCGCCCGTGGGGACGGCGGGGCTGGCGGAGGCCGGGTATGGCGAGCAGGCGGGCGTCATACAGAAGGAGACGGCAAAGCAGGACGAGTACTTGGACCAGATCGCGTCGGGGCTGGACCAGCTCAAGCATGGCGCCATGGCGATGCGGGTGCGCCACGCAGCGCCGCGCCCTTGCTGCAGCGGCGGCAATGGGGCGGCGGGCGAGTTACGGGGCTGGGTACGGTCGGCGCGGTGCCTGCCGCAGGGACGGGGGGGCAGCAGCACATTGTCGAGGGCCCACGCTGCGTGCAAGCGCACACGGGGGGCTGTCATCTGCTCATGTTGAACCACCACCTGAGGGCCCTGAGGCCACTGCGACCTGCCGGCGGCAGGTCACGCCTGGGGTTTTGCTCCTGGCTGGCATCGCAAATGCGCCGCCGTGGCTGGCGCTTGCAGCACGCCCTGCGGCGCGGCAGCGGCCGTCCCGCTTCCCCAGCACAGGGTGGTAGTAAACTTGATGAGCCCTCACGCCAATTTCTTTCCAAGTGACACGCCCACTCATACACTACCCTTGAAATTCCACGTTGCAGGACGAAATCCACCGGCAAGACCACACCGTGGACCGCCTGCACGCCGACGCGCACGTGCTGCACGGGCGGCTGACCGCGGTCAACCGGGAGGGCTTCAAGATCTGATTTGTCAGCGGCTGGCGGTGCATGGGCACCCTGCGAATGATGTTGACGCGACAGAAGGGGCGGCCACGATTTAATTGCTGTCTGTGTTGCGGTGGCGGCACCGGCGCGGTGTGCCAGGCGCCGCCGCACTGGCGCGCAGGGGCTTCTTGGGCTTGACGGCGGCGGCGCTGAGAGGCGCTCTGCCGGCCTTGAATGATGCATTTGTCAATCTCACTTGATTTCATTGTAAATTCTCTGTTCGCCTTGACCTGTGGGGCATCAATAGGGTTGTGCGCGAGAAAAGCACTGCCAGGCGCTGACCACCTGAAGCTGACCGTGCTGCCGGCGGCAATGACGCAGGCAGCGCTGCCGTTCGGCTTTCCTGTCTCCCACCATGACATTGCGCATACTTTCAGCTTACCGAATCAGCTTTGACACGCCTCTTGTTCTCCGCGCCTTCTCCGGCCTCCGCACCCACCACTCGTTTGGCGCCACTCTCCGCAGCATCTCGCTCTCCCCGTCTCCTCTCCCTTCGCTGATTCTTAACATCGCTATAAGCTCGTTGGGGCGTTCGCGGCCCGCGCCTGCCTCGTAACGCACAGATCACACAAGCTTATTCGCTGCCAGCATGTCTAGCCTGTGCCACGGCCCCCGTGCCTTGCTCAATGGCACCTCGAACCGCCACAGCCGCCGCCGGAGCACTTCAGTGCGCGCTTACGCACCCGCTGGCGCCAGCCGCACTAGCCGCAGCCCGAGCCGCCCTGTCGCCGCGCCTGCCACATTGATCGGCCTCAACGCTGGCCCCGCACCCCCTCAGGTGACTGCTGGTACTTCTTCAATGCCTTTATGCTGCCCAGCAGCAGTCCGTTTACTTGAGTCGGGGCCTGCCTACTTTGCCAGCCCGCGACACCCGCTCCCGCGCTTCCCAACAACCGCCAGCTCACCTTCCACCTTTCCCGCCTCTTTCGCTCGCCCCGCCGACGCCCCGCAGCGCTTCAGCCCTGACAGCATCCTGCCACTCCTCAGCTCCGCCGTCGAGAGCAGCGCCCAGGTCGCGCGCTTCGAGGCCCTGGCGGGCCGCAGCGCCATGATCGGGTTTCTGATCGCCCTCCTTTTCGAGACCGGGGAGCAATCCGTCTTTTCAATCGCACCAGACCAGCTCGCCCTCGTCGGCGGCGCCTTTGCCGCGAGCATCGGCGCCGCCGCCGCGCTCGCGGCCGCGCCGCCGGCCCCGGCGTCTGCGGTGGCGGACTTTTCGACCAGCGCGGCACGCGGCGCGTCATGGTGGGGGGTGGGGGCGCGCGTGCACGAGGCGGTCGTGTCGTCGCTGACGGCGACTCAGCGGTCCGCGTCGGGCGTAACCCAGCTCAAGGTTGACGAGGTGAGGCTAGGCACAATCTGCCGCCGGAGCCACCCTCGGCATGGCTCAAATAATGGGCATCGCAATACGCTTGCTCCGCTGTGCCACTTCTACCCGCAACAGCCCCGGCATCGCCACTGCTGGCTGCCCCGCCCCGCTGGAAATCGTCCGGCCGCACACCCAACTGCTGATCAACCCTCGTGGCTGCTAACCGCCCCGCTCCAACTGCCAACCGCCGCAGGTCGTGGACTTCGTTCTCGACCGGTGCCTCACACAGTCTGTGCACCCCGTGTTTGGCCCCCTGCGCGACGCCGGGTCCACTGTAGCCACAGTAATGGACTCCTTGCTCACTGAGGACCGCGGGGAGCTTCCCCACTGAGAAGTTCCCAGCTGCAAAGAACTTCCCACTGAAACTGTTTCCATGGCGTTGTCCCCTCGGGGGGCCAAATGCGGGGCGGTTCGGAAGAGGTTTGGAGTAGAAGGCGGGGGCGGTCTGTCCTATGGCGCGCACCCATGATCGTTTGCAAGAGTGCCTCGTGGCTCCTCTTTCTGGGCCAACTTGCCGCATCCCCCTTCCAAACGCTCCTTGAGCTGGTGATCGTGCGCCCATCTTGACACCCGACGGCCGCCGATGGGCACTTAGCCAGCCGCGCAGAAGCGCCTTGGCGCGCAGCGCTTCTCACGCGAGCCCTGCGTGCGTTTTGACCAGTGATGGCCCCTAAACCTTTCCCAGGGTGCCAGGCTCTTCTGAAAACCTTGGCCCCGGGGCGTGGGAGCCCCTGCAAGGCCCGTTGGAGGGAAGGCCGCGCCCAAAACAGCACAGGGCCGCCGGCCCATCGCTATCCCCTCGCGCCTGTGCGGAACTGCGCGATAGCACAGGTCAGCCACCAGCCCATGAGAATGGGCAGGAACGCGCCGACCGGGCCGCATTGTTTGCGATCCGAATTTGGATTTTGGATTGGTTGGTTTCAGGGAGAAGCAACGGTGTTGGTTTGCTGAATCCGTTGCCTTGATCGGCGCCGCGCGAGGGTTGGAAGCGACCTGCACACCCCAACGCACGGCTGCTGACGTGTACAATACCCACCCACCCTCGCCTGCCCAGCACATCAGTCGCCTTGCTGGGTTGTAGTCATACCTATTTGATAGGCAATCTATCTGAGCATGCGATCTGCATTGCATTGCACTTGCCCGGCCGGGGCCTGCTGTCTGCACGCCTGCAGTCCTCGGCAGCGTCCCCCTTACCAGCCTCGTGCTCCGCCGCAATTGCGAGGAGCACACATCAACAGGCGTGGCCGGAGCAGCGCTCCGCGCCCCTCGGCGCGACGCGGCCTGCAAGTGCGCCGCTGCGGCCGTGCCGGCGCAGCAATCTGTTCTGTGTGGCGGCGGTTTTGTTCAAAGAAAGTACGTCTGCCCTTGACCCTGATCTGCGACCCCTCAACGGCCGCCCAAAGTGGCGGGCGCCGCGCGTGCGGCGCGCAGCCCCACTAGTGGTTGCTCCGGTTCGCTCGCCCCCTCTTGCTGCCCGGCACAGAGGCCGAGCCCCAAATGTAGACCTGTGACGTCCCTCCGTCGTTTTATTCGCCCGGGTGTGCGGCCAAAAAGCTGCCGCGTGCCTGGGCCCCCCACACTTGTCTGCGCTGCCAGGTTGCCACTCCCGCCATCGAAGACCCCTTCGGCTCTCTCAAGTTCTTCAAAGCCCGCTGGCAACAGCGAGGCCCCTCTTGTTTTCCTTGATGTGGGCGTCGCTGTCTTTCTTTCGGTTACAGTAACTGTGCGATGTGACGGCTGCAAACGCTGAGAAGTTCGGGCACTTGGCAACTGACGTTGCATGTGAAAAGGCTGCGAGATTGCATGCGGGGCTTCCTGCAAAGATGCGACTGCGTTCCGCAGCCCTGCAAGCTGTGCACTGCCTGGATGCTGTTGCCTCAAAAAGGGACGCGCTGGCGAGCATTGACTCAGTGAGCCACCTGCCAGCGGTCAAACCGTCACTCCTGCTCCAATGCTGCGTATCAATATGTGAGGCCCTCTGCGCATGGCATTGGAGAGGGTAGTTGGGGGCCAGCGCAACAGGGGTGTGCGGTCAAGAAAGCGCGCTGCCAAGCATCTGCGCATCCACTGCGGCCTTTCAAACCCGCCTGACCCACCCATTCCAATCCAGACATCCCACCGAGGCCAGTACACAACATTGCAAGCGCTCACACGCACACACGCAGGCACACACGCACGCGCACGCACACACACACACACACACACACACACACACACA
>NW_014010559.1:0-5792 GCF_000611645.1 Monoraphidium neglectum
TCGCGGAGGTGTTTGGCTGCGTATGTTTGTGCGTGTGTATATGCATGCGAATGCACGTGCGCGTGTGCGCGCGCGCACGTGTGTGTGTGTGTGTGTGTGTGTGCGTGTGTGTGTGTGTGTGTGTGAGGAGAGATGACAGCTGGGGGCAGGGGCACGCGAGGTGTTGTTTAGTGTGCACCACGGACGTGCAGGGGCTGTGCAGGGTCCATGGCACCGTGCACAGTCGCTGTGATCCAGGCCGCGGCGTGGGTGGGCGTGTTGCGAGTGGTGAAGCTTGGTGGGGTCAGTCGCAGATGACGAGTGGGCGGGACCCGTGTGTGGGCCGTCGTGCACCAGAACACACAGCAAGGCATGCACGCGCGGAAGCAACGAAACCGCCACCGCACTGACGAACCGCCGCCAAAGGTGTTGAGTGACAACGTGCCCGTGGAGGTCGACGCGATCGAGGCGCTCGTGGGTGCCGCCCTCGAGGGCGTTGGCGCACGCGGGGCCGCCGCAGCGGGGGGCGGCGGCAGCGCCGAGTCTGCCGGCGAGCGCGCGCGGGCGGAGGCCGCGGCAGTGGCGGCGTCGCAGGGGCAGCAGCCGGCTTTTGCGGCGGCGGCGTGACGGGCGCGGCGCATGTGCATGCGGCGCGTGGGCAGGGGCCCGTGGTGGACCAGGAGCGAGGCAGCGCCTGCGCAGGCAACTGCGCGAGCAGCACCCAATCATTTTCAGCGATCGGCCGCCTGCGCGCATACGCCACGCCAGGGACGCAGCGCGCCTGGCCGCGCACGACGTCGTCTTTGTCGCCGCAGCCGCTTGTCCTGTCGGCTGCAGCAGCACGCGCAGCGCTTGCGATGAGGCAATGGTGCGAGCCAGGCAGCCAGTGCACAGGCCCTGGGACCTAGTGCTGAGCAGCAGCTCGCTGGGTTGGCCTGCGCCCTGCGGGCACGTGCAGCCAGCCTGCAACATGTGCCTCAACTGCAGCTGGCGGGCCCCTACCTAAGTGCAGCTGGCGGGCAAATTCGCCCTGCCGCTCCTGGCTTGCTTCTTCCTTGTCTTTGGCGCCATGCCACGCCCTGCCTATGAGTGACCTTGATGCACTTTTTTTGGTACGTGGAGAGGCCGGTCGGCAGAGCGCAGGGCAGCTGTTGGGGCCACCCCTTGTGGATGACACCCCTCCCATCTTGTAACATACATGGATGCACTTTGGTATGTGAGCGTGTGCGTGCGTGCGTACGTGCATGCATTCGTGTGTGTGTTTGTGTGTCAAGTTTGTAGCAATCCGCCACCTCAGCCTTGTTAGTACATTTGTTCACAATGAAAGCGGCCCATTGCTTGCGGCGTTTCTTTGGTCAGCAGCAATGCGTCTGTCCAGTTGCACGGGGCAAATGGGCGCCGTGCAGGCTTGTTCATGCAAATGCATGCACCAGCCGCTGCCAACCTTTGTGACCTATAGACTAGTTACAAGAGGTTGCAAGACAGTGAATCTAAAGCTTAGCTTCTGAGTATGAAAAACCAGTGGTCAATGGTACTGGGTGCATTTCGGCACCAGCATAAAACAGGGAAACCCACCGCACAACCGCCTCATCAGCCAGGAGCCCACCCCAGCTGCCTCACACCCCCACCGCGCTGCCGCTGCCGCCACCGCCGCCAGCGCTGCTGCCCGCGCCGCGGGCGCCGCCCGGGGCGCCGCGCATGAACCGCACTTGGTCCACGAGCGCCTGGAAGCTGAAGGGCTCTGTGGCCGCCAGCTCAGACAGGACCTTGCGGTTGAGCTGCACGTTCAGCTGCCGCAGGCCAGCCTGAAATTCGGAGTACTTGACCTGATGGGGGGAGATCAGGCGACCAGGAGAGGTCCCGTGAGCGCGTTGGTGCTGACGAGGCGGGGGCGGGGCAGCGGAGGGTGGGGGTGACGCTGCGAGGGTGGGTGACGTTGGCCGGGGCATGCCGATTGCGTGCCACCTGCTGGCCCCAGCGCCCCCTCAGTACGCGCCGCATCTGCTCGTGGCCCCGGCTGGTGCAGATGCTATCAGCTCAGCGGTTGTGGGGGTGAGCCGACACTAATGTGCTGCCTCTGGAACCGATAGCTGCTTGGGACCGGTTGGGGAGCACCGCACCCTGTCCTCTCCAGCAGTCGCCATCGTCACACAGCTATGCTCACCCCATGCTCGCGAGACCCCGCATTGATGCGCTGCACCCAGAGGCTGCGATGCTCCCGCTTCTTCTCTTTGCGGCCGCGGTAGGCATGCAGCAGCCCCTTCTCCGCCTGCTGCCGCGCCAACGTGATGCAGTTGGCAGCGCGGCCCCGGAAGCCCTTGGCGAGCTTCCAGATGACCCGCTCTTTCAATCCCATCGCCTGTGCAAGGGCGAAGGCAGCTGGAAGGCTGAGGTTGCTTCACACCGGACGGCGATGTGTGGAGCCTGAGAGGGTTGTCTGACACCAAATGCCGCAAAGAGGTCGCTCATTGACGTCTGCTCGTTTAGAGGCGTGCGCGAGGCAACCCGATACCGTACATCAGCTGTGATCTGCCGGAACGCGATCTGAATACCGTAGCACACACACTTCGACGCCGTTCCGCAATGCCGCGAAACAGGGACCAGCAATCCTCACTGAGCGTAGTTATACCCGCATTGGTGAGCTGGACTGCGCTCGGGCGGCGCTGCGCTCTGTGGCGCGGCTGTTGACTGGCCTCGCTGGCGGCGCACACCAGGTTCACCCTTCACCCTGAGAGCAGCCATTGCCACAACTCGTGCATGTGCGCCGCAGTGTGAGCGGGACAACATAGGCGCGACGCTGGCGAGCGTGTTCAACTGTGCACAGCCGCCGCTGGAGGTGTTGGTCGTCGACGGCGGCAGCACTGACGGGACGGCCGCGGCCGCGCGCCGCGCCGGTGCCAAGGTAGGAGGCGCATAATCCCAGGCACAGTGGGCCCCAAATTGCTGTGACATCGAGTATGCTATGAAAAAGCGGGTCGGCCCGTGCAACAGGCGGCGGGGGGGGGGGGCAGCTGAGGTGGCCAGCTTGCGCGGCCCTCTCACCATCCAAATGACTGCTGCGCATGCGCCTAGGTCATCAAGGCGCCGAGGGGCCGCGGCGCCCAGTTGAATGCGGGCTGGCGCTGTGCGCGCGGCGAGTGGGTGATGTTCCTCCACGCGGACTCGCAGCTTCCTAGCAACTACCGGGAGCTGCTGGATGGAGAGCTGGAGCGGTGGCAGCTGGACCGGCAGCGACGACAGCAGCAGGAGCAGCAGCAGCAGCAGGAGCAGCAGCAGCAGCAGGCAATGGGCACGCAGGGGCGGCAGGAGTGGTGGTGGCCCCTGGGAGCTGGGAATGGGGCAGGCGCGAAACAGGAATGTGGTGCATGTGACGCGCCCTGCTGGGGCTGCTTCTCGAGCATACGCGCGACACAGGTGGGCAGGTGCTTTTCTGGGGGCAAGCTGCGCCAACCGCCAGTGCTGATTGCAACGACCCGCGATGCGAGAGGGTGACAGGAGAGTGTTCCAGACGGCTTCGTCCATTTGTGTTGCGGCCGCTCTGGCCAACACAACCTCCTTTGGTGTTCTGGCGTGGCAAATGCGCAAGAACGCGCTGCAAAAACAAGACTTTCACCGCACACATCATGCACACGTTAATGTGCGCACCTTTCATCCTTGCACCCGTACAAGCACACACAGTCGTGCGCTCATGCACTCATGAATACCGACGCCTTCGTTTCACGCAGCTCAACCCGTTCCTGGCCAATCTGCTGGAGCTTGGGGTGCGCCTGCGCACACATGTGCGGCACACACCCTATGGCGACCAGGGCATCTTCGTCAGGCGCAGCTGCCTGCAACACCTGCAGGTGTGTGCGCCGTCCACTCCCCGTGTGCGCACGCTCACGTCTTAAAAGCCGGCGGGACCCACGTCTCCATAAGCGTGCTGTCAAGTCGCTGTGTCCTCCAAGCCCCTCTCCCCACCCCCGAACAACCCGCGCGGCCGCGGCCTGTCGAGTCCACGCGCTTGGCCTGCCCCAGCTGGTCGAGCACCAGCGCCGCGCCCTCAAATTCCCCCGCGACGCGCAGGGCTTCAAGGAGTGGCCGCTGCTGGAAGACCTGGAGCTGGTGCAGCGCCTCAACGCGTGCTGCAGGCCGCTGATCCTGCCGGGGCCGGTTACGACGTCGGGCAGGCGCTGGGCGAAGCTGGGGTTCTGGCGGACATACCTGACGAATCAGGTGGGCTGGGAGGGGGTGTTGAGCAGAGTGTTTCAGTTATCTGGTCTCATCGTATTGACAGGAAGCTCAAAACCTGGCGCAAGCTTGCTGCTGCTGCGCATGTGTGCGAGCGGGCGGCGGCCGCGCCGGTGCCGAGTGCGCATGCAAAGCGGAGCGCAAGCCATCTGTGATTTACGTGCCCTCAGTCATGCCCACACATGTGCACACGACTTGCCCAAATCGACCGCGCGAGCACGCATGCAGCGACGCGATTGGCGCGCTGAGGCTTGCCGCACCGCGCCCCCATCCTCGGACAGGCCGTGCTGGCGGGATTCGCCGCGGGGGTGGAGGTTGAGCGGCTGGCTGCAATGTACCATGGAAAGGGCCGCACGGGGGGTGGCGGCCGCACATTGCAAGGGGGACGGGAGCGGTAATGAAGCTGGGTGGCTACGCAGGCTGGCCAAGAGCGTCTGGCCTAGTCAAAGGACCTACTGTAGGCGTGCAACGCTTATGATGGGGCTGCACTCTCTGGGCGGGAGGTTGTGCAGAATAAAGGGGTTGCCGCGAATGGGCGCCGGCGACGTGGTGCTCATGTTCAAGTGGGCCACCCTGACATGCGCGGAGCCAGCATGCGGGCAGGAGGGCGGGTGCGCCCCATCACAAAGCGCCGCGGGTGTGCCCGCGCACGGCAAATCCCATCCAACCTGCGTCCTTTGTCAACTTAGCGCAGCACTCGCACCTTCCAAGTCGCCCTGGTGATGGAGTGAGGTAGCCCGCGCGCTGCCCTGCCTGCACCGATCTGGCGCGTGCGTCCCGCAGTTTGGGCCTGAGGCTGGTCAACCAACGGGGGTGATACCCAAGTGAGTCATTGAATGGCTGGCTGGGCGCGTGGTGCCGCCCCTGCAGCAGGACGGCATGCTCCCGCGCACAGCCCACCTCCCACAGCTAACACCGACCTGCAATCGCACGTCACTGGAAGCATATATAAATGATTTACAGCTTTTTGGCCCGCGCAGCGGGCTCTGCATCCCTGCGGCGCGCGGCCTGCTGCATGATCGCGCCGGCACACGCACGCGACCCCCTCCCCCACACCCAGCGCCGCGGTTGTGCCCCAGCCTCTGGCCCGGGCCAGCCATGCGCGAGGACCATGAGGATGACCAGGACTGGCAGTCCCCGACGCGGCTGGGGAAGCGCAAGACGTCGCGGCGGATGGCGCGGTCCCCGGACGAGAAGCCGTCGCGTGAGAGTGAGCGTCCGCCTCGGGCCTCGGGGCCACGCTCGGCGCCTCGCATGCGCGGACATGTGCCTGCCTGTTGACACGGCGGCCAGCTCGCAGCCCTCGCCGGCCGCCCACGGGCGCCGCCGCGCCACGGCCCGCAGCATGAGCAGGCCGCAGCACCCAGCACCCGCGCCCTCACTCGGAGCCGGGTGCTGCCCCGCACCCATCATCGCAGCCGCAAACTATGGGACTGGATGCCGCTTCGACAGCAGCCTAGGCATGCTGACCAAGAAATTCCTGAACCTGATCGAAAAGGCAGAGGATGGAATCCTGGACCTGAACCAAGCGGCGGAGGAGTTGCAGGTGCGGCCGCGCGCCGCAGCACTCCCCCCCCCCCCCC
>NW_014010559.1:5976-7483 GCF_000611645.1 Monoraphidium neglectum
GGACTGCGCAGCTGCAGCAAGCGCCGCCCGGCCCCTCCGGCGCCCTCCGCACAGCGCGCCCGCAGGGCCCTTGGCTCGCCGGCCGCCCCTTCTACTGCAACACCAGCTGGATGCGCGCCGCACCACGTCGCGCCGCGCTGAGGGCCCCGTCGTCCCCGCACTCCTGCCTGCCGGCCCGCAGGTCCAGAAGCGTCGGATCTACGACATCACCAACGTGCTGGAGGGCGTCGGCCTCATAGAGAAGAAGTCCAAGGTGCGCGCGCCGCGCATACCGCATGCGCGTGGTGCGCGTCTTGCGTAAGAACGCCGCGCCCCTCGCACGAGCCCGGTCTCTTGGTCCTTGCGCGAGCCGCTGGCCTCGGCGGTTGTGGACGGAAGCCGTACCCGCTGGAGGGCCTCGTCACGTGGCATGCGGGACACGCATGCTAGGCTGCTCTCTCTCTCACACACACACACACACACACACACACACACACACGCACACACAGACATATGCACACATCCAAGCAAATACACACCCAGTGCACTCACACACACCCTCTGTCCCCCGCCCTCCCGCCCCCCTCAGAACAACATCTTGTGGAAGCCCATGGTGATGGAGCCCGCGGTGCTGCCTGGGCCCGACGCGGACGCGCAGCAGGAGATGCTCGACGCGCTGAACCAGCAGACGGCCATGCTCAGGGTGCGCGGCGCGCCCAGCACCCGCAGCACGCCCAGCACGCGCCCCTCCGCTTTGCATGGGGGCTTGCCCGGGCGCGCCTTTCGTCACGAGCTCCGGCCCCGATCCCCACTCCCCGAAATGGCGCCGCCGTGCGCGGGCATACGCCCCCCGGCGCAGCCGCAAGCACCAAGAGCCCCAGGTGACAGATATCCCTTCGCGTGTGGCTTCACCCTGCGCGCGTTGCGGGCGCCCGCAGGACCAGGAGGGCGCGCTCGATGCCCAGATCGCGTCTGTGATGGACGCGCTGCGCGGCATGACTGAGCACCCCGCCAACAAGCCGTACCTGTTTGTGACGGACGAGGACATCACGGGGCTGCCCTGCTTCGCGCACGTGGGTGGCGCCGCTGGGGGCGGGGGAGGGGGCGGGGCAGGGGGCCGTGCAGCGACCGTCTGGTGGACGGCCTGGGTGCAGGAAGGGATTCCAGCCGAACCGCCAGGGGTTCCTGAGGACTCGGCGAGCGTGGCCCGCGGCGGCACGCCACGCGATACAAGTGCATCGTGGCGCTCAGGGCCTGACCATGTCGCTTATTGGTCTCAATTGCTGTTGAGTTTTTCCCCAGGGGTTCCGCGGTGTTGCGTTGCGCACCCCCGCAGGACACCATATTTGCGGTCAAGGCGCCCAAGGGCACGACCCTCGAGATGCCCGACCCCGCGGAGGGCTCCGCCGTGGGGGACGCGCGCCACTACAGGATCGTCCTGCGCAGCAGCCGCGAGAGCGTGGAGGTCTTCCTCGTGCAGCACGCCAACAGCGGCATAGGCCAGCACCCCGGCGGCGCGGGCGCGGCG
>NW_014010558.1:0-4234 GCF_000611645.1 Monoraphidium neglectum
CCCGCGTCCCGTCCGCCTCGCTCATGCTCCTCCTCGTTCTCCTGGCTCAGGCCCTGGCCAACGAGCTGCTGCCCTCCACCAAGGGCCACGGCATGGGCTGGGGCTGGGCGGTCTGGACCTTTGGGTTCGCATTCCTGCCGCCCCTGCAGGTGGGCACGAGGGCGCATGAGGGCGCAAGCGCAGCTCAAGCCGCCCCCCCCCCCTAACCCCCGCCTCGGAAAACCCGCGCGGCTCGCGATGCGACAGGGGGGGCCAGCCTTTGGGGGTGCTGTCGTGGTGCGCTGCTGCAGCGGCAGCACGAACGCTAGCAGCCCTGGAACCCCCTCGTGCGGCTCTACTCCGCATGAGTGCACCTCGGGGGCTGGCCGCCGCGGCCTCTTCGATACAGCACCCGGCCCCCTTCCCACTCAACCACCACCCAACCTCTCACCCCCGGCCAACCCGCGCACCCGGGGCTTCATTGTCGTGATTGTGACGGCAGATCTTCCAGCTCATCAGCGCGAAATTGAACCCCGCCATGTGCCTCGCGCAAGCCATCTGGGGGTGAGGCTGCGGGCGCAGCGGCGCGCTGGACGTTTGAGGCGCGACACCGCCCGGTGGCAGGCGTTTTCATGTTTGGTTCTGTCGACCATGGCTCTGCTGCTCCTGCAATCTCGGTCTTGTTGGCAACTGCTGTCTTGCTACCCCGCATGCTGCTGCACCGAGCCAGTCCATTGCAAACATGCATCTGCACCCCTCCCCGCCCACCCGCTCAATTTCGCATCCCCAGGAACATCACGTGGGTCGACTTTGTGGTGCTGTCACTGGCAGAGGTGGCGGGCGCTTTCGTCGGTGAGGGGCGCACGTGCCAAAACGGCTGCCACGAGCGCATGAGCACGAGCGCCACCGTGGCGACCGCCCGGCCCACACCCATCATTACGGGGGCCAAGGCTCCCCGCTGAATCTTGCTCTGGCTGTTTGTGATTGCCGCTGTCCTTGGTAAATCTACGCCTCACATCCTATGCAAACATCCTGTTCCCGCCCTCTGTCAGCCAGCAGCGCCAACGTCCCCCGCCAACGTCACGCGCTGCCCCCTCATTGCCCCCACAGGCGCCGTGCTGCACTGGCTGCACTTCTACCCCCACTGGCGCACCCTGCCCGAGCCGCCCGCGGAGCACAGCTCAGAGCGCCTGCTGCGGCGGCGCGACGTGGCGGCGGACAACGCGCTGCGCTTCGCGGGTTACACCACGCGCCGCGACCGCGTGGTGCGCGCGCGCGCGCGCACCTTCGCATGTGCACTTGCAGCATTGTGTTCGCACACGCGCGTCAGCAGGGGGCGAAGCCGCATCAGCTCCTGTATTCAGACACACACACACACACACACACACACACACACACACACACACACACACACGCACGCACGCACACAGACACACACACACACACGCACGCACACGCGCATACACAAAAATATACACACGCGCCTGCACTCACACTGTGCATTGATCCCTCTCCCCGCAGGTGCGCGCCAGGAACCCGCTGTCTGACCTGCGCTACCGCCTGACCGGCGCAGTCGGGGCGTCCCCCCAGGGTGAGGAGCGCAGCGCCCAGGACCTGCTGCACGAGTACTACCACGACAGGTGGGGTTTCACCAAGGCGGGCGGCGTGGCCGTGATGCCGCAGTGACGTGTGGTGATGTCATCACTGTGCCGCGCGTATCCTTTTAGTGGGGGTGTCGTGAATTTTCTGTGCGCGGCTGGCTTGTTCGAGGTGGAGGTGGAGCGTTCTGTGGTCGTTCGGTGATGATGTAGGGATGACGTCATCATCCTGGTGCCGGGTGTGCAACGGCTGCAGGGGCGTGCGGCAGCAGGGGTCGGCCATAGAGGCAACGTTTCAAGAGGAGGTTCGGTGCTGGCCGCCGCCTGGCCGCCCTTCACCGGCGTGCCTGCTTTCACGGCTGTGTGCTTTCTTCGAACCATGAAAAAACCGCTCCATTGATGATTGGAAGCCCTCAATTCCGCCCTGTTCCTGGCCCCGCCAGCGCCTCACGAGACGCGATTGTGCTGTGTCCTTCACCGCAGGGACCCAGTGCACCGCGCCGCCAGCCTCACGGGCGCCCAACCCCTGGCGCGGGACATGCAGCCCCTCGCACGCCGCACCCTGCAAGTCGCAGGTGAGAGCGCCGGCTGCGTGCCCTCGGCATTGCCCCACGCGCCGCCGACCACTCCCAGCCCGTGCACCCTCTCCCACTGCCGTCGCGTTCCCGCTCGCATGCAGCCAGCACGAGCCGCCTTCCCTGCATTCTCGATACTTGAAGACCCCCCTGTTTGCGCCGGCCTCTTGGCGCTGGCCTTTGACTCACCACCTGATGCTGTGCACAGCCCGCATTGTCCGCACTTTCCCCCCAGCCTTTGTTGACCCAACCCCCGATCAAAGCTGATTTTTGCCACCTTGTTATCACCTAGCTGACAAGGCGAGCTCCCCCTTTTTCGGCCCTTGCCCAATCCCCGCCGCCACCAGACCTGCAGCGCCACCTGGCAGCCAAGCACGTGGAGGGCGTCCTGCGCCACCGCACCTGCCCCTCCTGCGCCGACACCAAGGGGGCGCCCACTGGCGGCAACGGCGACGCGGCGGCGGCCGCCCCCCACGACCAGGCGGAGGGTGATGTCAGCATCGCAGTGAGGAGGGGGGGGTGGGGCTGGGGGGGGATTGGGCTTGGGATTGGGGCTAAGGATGATGTTGGGATAGGTGTGAGGCTGGGTGGGTTGACTAGGCAGGGCCACAGTGCAGGGGCAGGGGGCTGTCTAAGACAGGTAAGGAAGGGCGGGAGGGGACATCATCCGCCCCAAGTGTGGGGTTGAACCGGAATCAGAACCAGACGGCGCAAGGCACAATGCGCACAGCCTTCCAGGATGGAGAGTGCAGGGCAGCTGGTGCGACGCGCTGCCCTTGCCTGCTGTCAACGTGCCGCGGCTCATGGGGGCCCTCCCGCACCCCCAGGTGCCTCAGGGTGAGGGCGGCAGCAAATACGTGGACGAAGAGAAGAAGAGGGCACTGGTGCGCGCCGCCCGGTCAAACCTGGGTTGACTCGCGGCCTACTGCGCTTCCCTGAGGCCCCTCAATGGTCACCCGCCGTTGCGGTGCCGCCAGCAATCCACCTGGAGCGAAGGCGCCGCCGCCGACCGGGCCTTGCCGCGCCTGGGAAGCCACGGCAGGTTGGGGCAGGCCCGGTGGGACCCCCCTGCGTCAGCCGCCCGCGCCCGGCCGCTCCCCCTCAACATTGTCCCCGCAAGGCCCCGCGGCCCTGTGCGGCGCCCTCCTCATCAAGTCAACCCTCGCCCTCACCCCGCGGCCTCCCGCCTTGGCTTTCCCTGGCGAATCCTGCATTTGAATGTCATCGCATCACCGCACGCCTTGCAACAGCAAAGCAAAACAAGCAAAGCCCAAATTGGCTACCAAACCCCATCTCAGTGCAGTCTGACTCCAAACCCCGCCACCGCCAGGCCCTCTACGAGGCGGCCCTGGTCGCAGACAGGAACCTGAAGCTCTCCATCTTCGCCACGCGCCCCGCCATCAACGGTGTGTGCACCTTTGCGTGCGCGCGGGCAGGGGGTGGGGGAGGGGGGACAAGCGCGCGTGCTCTTGCGCAGGCCGCGCACCTGGCTGAGCGGCTGCGGGGCGGACCTGGACACCCAGGAAACCGGGGACGCGAGCATAATGTGAAGGGCCAGAGGGCGGAGGACAGGGCGGCAGGGGGACTGCCCTGCTGCTCGCCGGCGTCCTGGGCGTTTGCCCGCCACCTTGGCAGGCGCCGCGCGGCCCCTGCGACAGCAGCGTCCCCTTTCGTCCCTGGCTGGTCCCAACTTCGTGGACGCTCCCTGACAAAAGCTCTGCCGCCTCTGTGCCCATCCTCCGGGCCTGACACCCCCCCCCCCCCACAACCACTCCCCCCCAGCGCCGCTGTTCAACCTGCTGACTGAAACCATGGGGACCACCGCCCTCATCCTCATAGCCCTGCTCATAGAGCTGCAGGTGGGGGCATGTCAGTGTGTGTGTATGTATGTGTGTGTGCGCGTGCGTGCGTGCGTGTGCGTACGTGCGCTTGCGCGTGCGCGTGCGTGTGTGTGTGTGTGTGTGTGTGTGTGTGTATGTGTGTGCGTGCGAGCATGCGTGCGTGTGTGTGTGTATGTGCGTGCGTGCGTGCGTGCGTGCGTGCGTGTGCGTGCATGTGCGTGCGTGTGCGTGCATGTGCGTG
>NW_014010558.1:4455-7518 GCF_000611645.1 Monoraphidium neglectum
GTGTGTGTGTGTGTGCGCGTGCGAGCATGCATGCGTGTGTGTGTGTGTGTGTGTGCGTGCGTGCGTGCGTGTGCGTGCATGTGCGTGCGTGTGCGTGCGTGTGCGTGCATGTGCGTGCGTGCGCGTGCGTGCGCGTGCGGGCGTTTGTGTGTGTGTGTGTGTGCGTGTGTGCGTGCGTGCGTGAGTGCGTGCGTGCGTGCGTGCGTGCGTGCGTGTGTGCGTATGTGCGTGCGTGCATGCGTGGGTGCGCGTGGCCGGGGAATGAGAGAGCGAGCGACAGACAGCAAGAGGCAGAGAGTGGATGTGCCTGTGTGCGTGCGTGTTCAAGTGTCCGCGCGTGCGCTTGCACGCTCGTGCATGCTTGCATCAGCGCATGTTGATTGGGCGGGCCGAATCGGGGCCCAATTGGCGCTTTGCTGGGGTCCTTCAACCAGCACTAATGTGTGCACCGCCGCCACATTATTTGGCAGCCCCCCTCACATCCACCTTCTACCATCGACCAAGCCAGCACTGGGCCTGCAGCGTTCCCGCATGCACCCAGATTGCCTTGCCACCCGTCTGTCTGGCCTGCACCCGCCGCCAGCGCACCCCTCGCGCATGCCCAGCGCTCGCGCGTCGCCTCCCCGCGCCCGCCGTGGCGCAGGCCCGCCGCCTGCCGTCGGGCGCGTTCCGCCAGGCGTACGTTGTGGGGCTGCAGCCGCTGCTGATCACCTTCTCCATCGTGATGCTCATCTCTGGCCTCGGCGGCCCCACCACCTGTGAGCATGGGCCACAGCGCCCAAGTCAATCTGAGATATTATAGGAACGCCTTGCAGCACTCATTTCACTTGGTGTACTCCTGGCCACGTTTTGTGGGTCAGGGGCTGCTGATGCAACGTCGGCCGCCCCGCGAGCAAGCAGCAACAGACGCGCAGCCTCATACCACATGTCTACACGACCTGCCTAGACTGCAGTTGTGGCGTCCTGCTCAGCCGAGGCACATCACCTGACCAACAAAAGCCCATTCACAGCTCCCCTCTGCCACCGCACGATCAGGCCTCGTGACTGATTGCAGCCGGCCCTCTTTCCCTAACCTGTTTCCAACCCGCAGACGCGGCAAACCCTGCGCGCGACTTTGGGCCCCGCCTGGCCCATTTCCTGCTGCCCATCCCGAACAAGGTGACAAGGGGCCGCCTGCCAGCCGCCCCTGATCTGAGCAAGGCAGTGTGTGACGCGGTGACGTCATCGAGGCGCTTGCCTTCCCGCCGCGTCGACGCGTGGAGTCATCGTGTGCTGTTGTTCCATGAACAACATCCACGCCTGACGAACCTCGTCGCCGTTTGTCGAGAACTGACACCCCCCCCCCCCCTCTCACCAACCCACCAACCCAACCAACCCTTCAACCCTCCCACCCACCCACCTACTCACCCATTAACAAACATGAACCAAAACATCCAAATCCAACCAGGGGTCATCTGAATGGGTGTATTCGTGGGTTCCTATTGTCGGGCCGCTCATCGGTGAGGCACGCGCGCATCATGCACCCGCGGCTCCCTGTGTCCCCACGCCCTCCAGCGGCCGCGCCCCTGCCTCGCTTGCACGCGATCCCGGGCGGCAGCCGGCCTCCCAAGCAGCAGCGGCTTGAGGCCGAGTTGTCTCCCCGTCCTGACCTTGGCACACTCGCAGTGCTGCTGTCTCTTCCATGCCGCATCACACGGCCCGCTCCTTGCCTGCACACCACATCCTTCTGTCCTAAACTGCTTCTCTCGAGACGCCGCCCTGACCCCGAACCCAACCCCCAATCCCGCCGCTGGTGACATCACTCCAGGCGGTGCGATCGCGGGTGGCCTGTACATCGCCATCGAGGACATGACCTTCCCGGGCAACGGCGTGTTTGCGTGACGCGTCATCACCACCCCTCAATGACGACACGGGGCCAGGACCAAGGGAATCAGTACAGGCATGGGGCGCGCCCACGCCACTTCACGCCCTGCGCTGCAAGGGCCGCGGCCGCACAGCTTCGCGCCCCGAATCGAAGCGCCTAGCACGCGGGGTGCGGCCGGGTTGCATGAGTTTCCAATAGTAGTGCAGAGGCGGGTGCCGATCACGCATTGAGGGTGGAGGCGGCGTCTGCCACTCGTCGGCGCCTTGGTGCATAGATCTTTGTACACGCTGATTATCAAATCTTTGCACAGTCCATGAGTGGCCAAGCGTTGACGGGCCGCCCTCTGTTGGGATGGTCGGCGCGTGCACAGCGCGCACGATCTTTTATGCAGGGCTTTTTTGGGCGCAACTTGTGCACCAGTCGGGGGGAGGTGATCACTGCAGCGCTTTTCACGACCTGTCCATCCAGACCTGTTGAGGGGCCGACCGCCCAGCCTTCCTGCTTATCGTCGCCGGCTGTTGGCATGCTGTTGGGGCCGCCCACGCTGGCGCAGCACTCATGCCCGCTGACAACGCATGCTCCGTGGACACCTGGCCGCCCCCTCGGCAGCCGCATGGCGCACGTCCCTTGCACCTGGCCGTCTGCCTTGACCTGTTGCCATTATTGGCAGGCCGTGTCCCTAGTAAACTCAATTGCTGCCATGGGGCAAAAATGTCAGGTGTGCCTTTACTTATGAAACAAGTCGTAGTCAGGTCAACAACTAGGAAGATGCCCTGCGGTCTAACGACGGTCAAAAGTCAGTCAAATCGGCACAAGGTGAGCGTTTGAAGCGATGCAGCTTGACGGGCCGCGGCCAAGCGGGTGCGCATCGCCTTTGCCACATTGTAGCGCCGACGGAAGGCGCAGCTAGCCATGTGGCTTGTCATGGGCCGGGGAACCCATGAACCCACACCACCCCTAGGTGGCGGGGCAGCGTGGCAGCAACCAGCCCTTTGGCCCAGGCGGGCCTCGCACAACCTGACGGCCCTGAACGCCGCGCCGCCATGCAGCAGGCAGCGGCGACGCGGGCCGTAGGCCGCAATGGCGTAACGACATCACACACACACATTACAACAGATGACACGGTGTCCAAGGGACAGATCACAACAGCTCCTCCTGCTGCAACGACGCCATGAACTCCGCCAGCCGCGCGTCCACGC
>NW_014010557.1:0-7285 GCF_000611645.1 Monoraphidium neglectum
GCGGCGGTGCGCGCGGCCGGCAAGCTCGGGGCCGCGCTGATCGTAGTGTTCACGGTCACCGGCCGCACCGCGCGGCTCATCGCCAAGTACCGCCCCCACCAACCCGTGCTCACGGTGGGCTGGCTGGGGGGCCGATTGGTTGGGCGGCCGGCTGGTTTGGCGGGCGGGCGAGTTGCTGGCTGGTCGGCAGCTCGAGGTCGAGCTGGCTGGTCAGCCGGCTGGTTGGCTGTCAGGTTGGCTGGCTGATCGGTTGGCGGGTGCGTTGGATCGCATTCCTTGTGCAGTCGCTGCCACGAGCGGGGTCGCAGCACTGCAAGACTCCTGCAGCCCTGCGGCCAGCCTCCCTCGCCGCCTGGTGCCCACGTGGCGTTTGCGGGCGTGCGTGGATGCGTGTCTCGCAAGCACCTCGCGTGCTTTCTCGGCCGCTTGCGCGTCTGCCAATCTTTGCAGCAAGCGTGTCCGCTGCACGGCAACACAGGCAGACACTCCTGCGTGGTCCTGCACCGCGCAGGACCACGCTCCCGGAATCGGCCCGCACTACCTGAGCCCTACGTTTGACCCTTTGTGCACGATACGGGCTGATTGCACGAGCCCCACCTCTAGCAAATCGCGATACAGAGGAACCCCTTGCTGACCGTACGGCCCCCCCCTGCCGCCGCCCCGCCCCCCAAAGGTCGTCGTGCCGGGCGTCACTAGTGACGGCCTGCGCTGGGTGTGCAACGGCGACTTCGTGGCGCGCCAGTGCCTGCAGTACCGGGGGGTCATGCCCATCTGCGCAGACGCCAGCGTGGGCAGCCCGGACGGCGCCGTGCTGCACGCGGCCCTGCGGGTGGTGAGCGCGGCGCCGCCGACTCGTGTTTGCTTCCGGGGGCAGGGTTTAGGGTGTCGCGCTAGGGTGTGCTTTTTGGTTGGTGTGGAGCAGCAAAGACAGTTTGATGCACCCCAAGCGACACGGAGCTGTTTGAACGATGCTGCCTGCAGCGGCCCGGCAGATGTGCAGACGTGTTGGCGACCCTTGGTGGCCTCTGCTTGTTCCTGGCCCGCGAAGCTGCGGGGAAGCTGCCTCATCTGATTGCATCGCATAAGCCGCTCAAAAAATCCGAGGGCCGGCACCATCTTCCGGAGCCTCCTGCTCATCCCCTGCGCCTTGCCCCGCCCGCGGAGCCGCAGGCGGCAGAGAAGGGGCTGACGCGGCCCGGGGATCGCGTGGTGGTGTCCCAGTGCCCCCGCGTCACGCAGCTGTTTGGGGATACCATGCGGGAGGCCGGGGTGGTCAAGATCCTGCAGCTGGCGGGTGCGTGGGGTGTTGGCGCGCGCGTGTGTCTGTTTGCTTGTTGTGCACAAGCGTGTGCGTGTGTATGTGTTGTATGTGTGTGCGCATGTGTACGCAGGTCTGTATTTTGAAGGTTTTCATGCTGTGTGCACGCATGTAGGGCAGGTCTGTTTTGCCACGGGTCCTCTCGCCAGCTGCAGCCATGCACATAGAGGGCGAATCTCTGCCCCGCCTGTCACACATTGCAGCCCTCTCTCGTATGCCCCTCAATCCCGATACGCCCTTCTCCTGACCCCAACGCTCAACGCGCGCGACACTCATTCCCCCCTCAAGCGGACGGAATCTCTACGGTCAGGGCGGCGGCCTGCGTGGACACGGCCGGCCACGTTGTGGAGACGCGGGAGGGCGAGCACAACTGACTCAAAACAGTGGCATCATCCCGAGGCCCAAGGTCAAGGGCAAGGCGGTCGCGCGGGCGGCGGCCCCGCCTCGCCTCGCGGTCTCGCGCGGTCTCAAGGCAGTGCGGGCGCGGGCCCGGCCCGGGCGGCGGCCACTGGAAACCTTGAGCGGCTGGCGCGGTCCAGCGGCGGCTGCGGTTTGTTGCCACATGACCAGGGGCTCATGTCATGCTGGCCGATGGTGTCCAGCAACGAAATGCATGTGTGTAGACAGTGGCGGCCTCGCGAGGCTGGCTGCACCGGTTGCTTCGTAGAACACTCAGGCCGGGCCAGAGCAACGATTCTGGACAGTTTGCTCCAGAGTCTGGGAAGGAGGGATGATTTTGGAGTGCATTTGCATGGGGTGACAAAGGGGTGCACCGCGCGCGCCACCTGCGCAAGAAGAAGAATCCAGCATGCATGTCGAGCTTGTGGCCGCTGATGTTGGTTGGTGGGGCGGCCTGGCTGGGCGGCGCTTCGCTGCGTCGCCCATCGGCGGCCGGCGCTGGCACAGCTCCGTTGGGGGAGGGGGGCCCCTCGTGCGTCGGCTGCTCGGCGGTGTGTCCCTGCGCACACGCCGCGGCGCGCGCGCCGCCCTGCCGCCTCGGAGCGTCTCCCCATCTGCGCCTAAGACAAAAGGCGGTGCACATGCTTCTGAAGGAGGCCCATTTGATTGCTTGTACAATCCAGCTGTGCGAGGGATGGCTGATGAGAAGCGAACACAATCCACCGTGTAACTCCACCTGCTTTGAACCCGCCCCTAATTGCCAGCCCTCACCAGCGCCCTCAGAGCGTGGTCCGTGGCGGTCGTCGGCGCGCACAGCTAGGTCATGTTGCTCGGTGGAGCCACCAAACTCGGTGGCATATGCAGAAGGGATGCTGATGGTTTGCAGGACACGGAGCCCCTGTAAGCTTCGCGTCTTTCAAAGGATGACAGCTGCAAAATCTAGGTCCACAATGTTGCGTGGGGCAGTCAAAGGGGTTGATCTAGAGGGGTGGAGGTGAGACGTGTCGATGGCATGCAGTGGGTGCTGCATGCGTGGGATCCGCCCCGAAGCGGAGGTCGGGCCAACATTGCCGCGACAGTGCAATTGATCAGTTCAGAAGTCCCATACGGCATGTAGGTGGGGCTCAGACATTATATTACATTAGCTCATTTGTTTGTATCACCAGCCTTCGCTTGAGCATGGCACATGCGCGGTCTGGCCGTGCCACGCGGACCGCGTTGCCGCATCATCGTCACCGCACAACTGCCGCTTCGTCGAGCGCGTACACCACAGCGTATGTAATTGTGTTGAGCTTTCTGCTGACGGCATAAGGTGCAGCAGATGCGGCAATCGTTGCACAAATGCACCGACGCTCGAGCTGCCAGTGTCCTTGATGTATGTCGCGCGGCCTTCGGTCCGCCCTCTTTCGCTCTACCCGTAGGAGAGAGCAGCAGCAGCAATGACGACGCGTGAGCAGCCGGCCTCCCAAGGGACTTGCCTGCTGGGCGGCCGTCAGCTTAGTGCAGCATGGTCTGCTCGGCACTATGGCGTCTGTGGAGGAGTGTTTATGATACTTTGTGCAATAAAAACGGCACTGCCGCCGGCTCAAGTGGAGCAGCAGCGAACCAGACCGCACTTGCTGCACCTCTCAACACCGCAGGGCTGAGGAAGCACAGGAAGAAGCGCGGGCACGTCAGTGCCGGCCATGGACGTGTGGGGAAGCACCGCAAGCATCCCAGCGGCCGTGGTAACGCGGGTGGCCAACATCACCACCGCATCCTCTTCGATAAGTACCACCCCGGCTACTTCGGAAAGGTGCGACGACGCCATGCATCCAGATCTGAGCGCCGCGGGGCGCCTCACCTTGGCCACGGCTGGTCGCACGGCCCCGCCATCAGCTGTACTGCTGCTCGCACGTCGCTCACGCGCTGCGCTGATTGTTTGCGTCTTGCAGGTCGGCATGAGGCACTTCCACTACAGCCGCAACAAGTACCACTGCCCGATCGTCAACCTGGACAAGATCTGGTCCCTGGTTGGCGAGGAGGTGCGTGACTGTGCTGGGCTTCAGGCGGGGTCGATTGCATGTGATGACTTGGTCATTCCCTTCGGTTTCGCAGCAGGCTTGCGGCCAAACATGATGTTTTGAGTGGCAGTGATGTGACTGGCACGCGGCGTGCGAAGAGGCGTCAGCACAGTGACAGGCGGGAAAAGTGGGCCAGGCGTGCACATGTCAGGCAAGCGCCCAGCAAGCTGGCAGCACCACGGCCATTTGCGGCGCGTACAGCGGCAACAGCAGTGGCCACGGGGTGCGGACGTTTATATGCCACCAGTACTGGCGGGCGTGGTGCGGCAGAGGCCTTTGAAGGAGCGGCGGCTTCAGCGCTTGGAACGGCGCAAGGGCGGCCGCGCGCGGCGCTCGTCGCGCCTTTTGCTTTGCAGCGGCTTGGGGTGGCAGCAGGATCTGGGGCAGGATAGACTTGTCAGCCCTGCGCCGCAGCGGACAACGCAGTGGTGCCGGACTGTGCTCATATGCTCAGGGGGCGGGCGCTCAGCTTCTTGTGCCACTTGGGTCAGACGCAGCGGCACCGCCAGCAGCAGGCAGCGCCAGGGCGCAGGCGTTCGCGCCTGCTTGCGTGTGCAGGCACCTGCTGCGACCTCCTCACCCGTGCGTGCCGAGGCTGTGTCGCGGCGGTGGCGCTCCTGCACGCGTCAACACGCCAAAGCGCTGCTGGGAACCAGTCAGCGGCCGCGACCCAGCCCTCCTCAGATCTGGAGTCTGTTGCCATTGCAGCACCAGCTGGCGGCGTGCTCAGCGGCAGCGCCAGCAGGCAGCTGCCGCACGACATTTCACCCTGTCCCCACGCACCCAGCCGGTGCCGTTCGCACGCCGCAGCTCGCCGACCCACCTGGATGCACCCACCCACAGGGTCCCACCGCGCACACCACCCGCTGCCCCCACCCGCTCCCCCACCATGTCAGGCGCGCGAGGCAGCGGCCAAGGACAAGTCCTCGGCCCCCGTGATCGACGTGACCAAGTACGGCCTGTTCAAGGTGCTCGGCAAGGGCCAGCTGCCCGCGCAGCCGCTGGTCGTGAAGGCCAAGTTCTTCTCCAAGCTGGTGGGTTTGGTTGGGGAAAAACATTCGCTTCGCTGGGGGTTTGGGGCCGGGGCCGATACGCCCTTGCGTGTCGGCTTGGGACGGTGTGGACAGCAGACGCGGGTGCCAGGCGCACGGGAGCGGGGCTGCAGCTGCGCGCGGCGTGTTTTCGCGGCAGGCGGCCGCATGGGTGTGCGGGGCTGTGGATCGGAGCCTCGCCGCGGGCCGAGCGGCGCCTCGATGGGCGTGCCTGCGGAGACGTGGTGCGTGTCGCGCGGCGGCTGGCCTTGTTTGCGGGGTCCCGCCAGGGGCTCCTGAGACATCCTCCCTCAATCCCATTGCAAGGGTCCCCGCGTGTGCTGGCTGCCCACACAACTGCAGCCCAACCTCCTCATGCCCGCACTATTCCAACCCGTTCCCCCCCCTCCCATCCTGCCAACAGGCCGAGAAGAAGATTAAGGAGGCCGGCGGCGCTGTCGTGCTCACCGCCTGATCAGATCAAATCGCGCGATCCGATCCATCCGACCCGCCTCGGCGGCGTTGTAACAAGCCGCGGCTGAGATGGGATGCGGCTGCGTGAAATGTGGGGGCCACGCAATGCGGCTCGGGGTTGGTTGTGGGGGTGGTTGGTCGGCAGCTGTGGAGCGGGGGCGGTTGGGTGGCTGAGATCGCGCGCCCAGGATGCGACGCTCGGCCTTGCAGGTGCTCGGTGTCAAGAGCGTAGGGATCAGTCGCAGCTCAGCGAAGCGGCGTTTTCACACATCACGGTGGCAGCTCGGAAGCGCGGGCTGCCGCACACTGACCGACCCATCCCGGCGCATGAGTTGCATTCCCCGAATCTGTCGTGCATGCGGTGCGCAGCGTCAACGCAGTGGCGTGCCACCCTGCAAAGCATGATTCAACACCACGCTGACTCGGCGGCGGCCTCACAAGGGGGGCAGCTGCCACCGTTCAGCCGCGGGCACTGCACCGTTGAGTGAGGTGTCATGCAAGTGCCCTCCACAGCGAGCTTCCTTTTTAGGTCATTACACACGCTCTTGATATCTACAATACGACGAGCGGTCCGTTGCCGGTGCAACGAAGTACAGTTGTGCTGGCGAGTCAATCGTGCTGGAGCTAAAGGGTGTTCTGGAGGCACTGTGAGAAGGAATGTCGCTGCTAGAGGCGGAAGAGCTGCTGTCGCGATGGTGCGCCAGGGGTTTGGCACCCAGATCAGCGGGGATGCCCTGCGATGGAGGCCGGAATCGAATAATGTGCGCTGCCAGTGTGTATCACAAACATCAACAGCCCAAGGATATGTCCCTGGAAGAGCCCTGTGCAGCTTCAGTGTCGATGCTGCAAAGCAGCGCGTTGCCGCAAAACGGCGGGCTCAACTGCCGGTCCCGCGGCCATCAATCGCAACGCCCCTTTCCAACACCCCGTGCAGCCGCGCGCTCAGCCAAAAGGTTGCGATCTATGCCAAGAGGCTTGTCGGGGAGAGCGATGCTTTAGCTGTGGAGGTGGGGGGCGGCGTTGCTGCTGCGCGTTGCGGGTGTGACCCTGCATGGTGGGGGGGGGGTGCACCCGAATGAGTAAGACAATCAAATTTCTGCACGGTTGCGCCTTTGAAGGCCGCACGAACACTGCGGCTCAAATCGCATCAAACGGCCTCTGGCAGTTGCCTAATTGCTTCCAGCCCGCGTGCGCTGGTGCCGCACATTCCAGCAGCCGCAGGCCGCAGGTGGCCCCGCGTGGCCGCCCCGCGGGTCGCCTGCTGGCGCGGACCTCGTTAGTCGATCTGAGTGCATGCGTCTGTCCACCCTTGACGTATTGTGTGCAGGTCAAATCACTCCAGGCGTCGATCACGGCGCTGCGGCGCGGCGCCGCTGACAGGATCGCGGATGACTCCGAGCTCGAGCACGTGGGTTGACTAATCGCCGTCCGGGTTTAGTCATGCCTCCGCGCGTTGCTCGCCGTTGGGCAGCCGGCGCGCGCGGCGCGTGTTCGCAGCGCGTGTTGGCTGCGCCCGGACAAACATGGCGGCTGGGGGCACGCGGCTCGCGTCCATCATGTTTAGGGGGCACTGCAGAACACGCAGAATACAGAGGGTTGGTCAGCCGCTTTTCAGGCTGCAGGGGACCTGGAGGTCGACACGTCATCCTTCGCGACTCTGGAGGCCCATCAGTCACCCACACCTGCGCACGCGTCACTCGTCACTCGCAACAACACCGCCCGTCCGTGTCCCCCGCGCGCCGCGCCGCCGCCGCGGGCGTCACTGGCGCCCGCAGGTCCTGGAGCTGCTGTCTGACGCGTCGCACACGCTGACGGGGATGGGGCCCGGCGGTGACCTGTGAGTGACGTCACTCAGGACGGGCGGCGGGGCGCCCCGGCGGATTGGTGGTGCGGCCGCGGCGGAGGCGCTGGCGATGCGTTGCCCGTCGCCGCCGAGGCAGCCGCGGCGACGGGGCGCGCCACAGCGCGCGCATGCCCGGTGCCCTGCCCCGCTACGGCCC
>NW_014010556.1:0-5843 GCF_000611645.1 Monoraphidium neglectum
GGTGTGCAAGGGGTGGGGGGGAGCACTGCGGCGGTTGTGAATTGGTGACTGCCGATTTGAGGGGGTTTGCAGGAGCTGGTCAGGTTTGCCGTGCAAGCAACGACAATGGCTGACCCCTCGGATTCCGCGCCCACCCCCCTTTCACGCTCTGCGCCGCAGCTGGATCGCGTACCTGGGTGAGCGCCCCGGCCCACTGTCCCACCGCGTCGAGCCGCCGTCACACACCAACCCCTGCCGTGTTGCAAGCGCGCCGGCCAAATCGCGCATATGAATGTCGCCACCGCCCCTTCTTCCTGCTGCTGCGTGCGCGCACCCTCCACCCCGAAACAGCCCAAACGCCGACACCCTCCGCAACGTGCGGCGTACCCGCGTCACTTTCCGTCGCTCGGCCCCACACCAGGTGCCGCCAACGCGGGTATCCCGCTGTCCATCATTGTGAAGGAGTACGGCTGGAGCACTTACTTCAGCACCCTGATCGGCGCGTGCGGCCTCGCGCTGCTGCTGCTGGCCCCCATGGTCAACCTGCGCAGCTACGTGCAGCGCAAGGAGCAGCGGCGGCTGCGCAAGGGGCTGTGAGGCCGGGGCGTGGCTGGCGCCGGCGGCGCAAGGGCAGGGGCAGGGGCAGGGTTGTAGGAAGGGGCAGGGCGTGGCCCCAGGCACACGTATCCTGGTCGAAACGATGAAGAAGAGATTGCAATACGGGCAGGTGGGCTTTGGCACTTGAATGAGCCGGGTGGGGGTTGGTGGGTTTGGGTTGGCGGCCATGAGGCCTCCCTCATGAGCTGTTGCGGGCGCGGCAGAGCGCCGCTGCGATAGAGCATGGGATATGCACATATCCATCCCTCAAGTTTTTTGTCCGCGGCTGTGGCGCGGTGCTGCTGGCACGGCGAGGTGTCGGCGTCGGCCCCACCTGTGAGATCACAGTCACGCCGCCGATCGTTGATGCGGGCGCCAAACGCGTGCGAAGCGGCGCGCCGCGCGCTCGACCCGTCCACTGCGCTGCCGGCTCAGCTATATGAAGACAACGCGCACTTTACTGCATGAGTATCTGCGAGCAGCGCACAGGGTGGCTGTGTGCTGGCACCCAGCATTTCCGCTCACGCTGGCTTGATACGAGCGTGGACCAGCAATCATCAGACCATGTGGGGACCCTGAAATGCTGCTGGGCCGCAAACCCCTCATACACGTGGGATACTTGATGTAACAATGGTGCTCCGGCAAACCGTGATACAGGTCGCAGTCGTGGATGTTGACAAGTGCATGAGACAGTCGCAGCCACCACGACCAGACCTGACCACGACACACCAGCTAGGCAGGGCAACACGGGTGCGACCCCCGCATGCGTGAGAACCGCTGTGGATCTGGCATAGAAGGCTGCTGGACAAAGTCATTGTCTCATGCTTCATCACAAGAATGCCTTGTGCTCCTCACATC
Source organism: Monoraphidium neglectum (assembly GCF_000611645.1). Taxonomy (NCBI): domain Eukaryota; kingdom Viridiplantae; phylum Chlorophyta; class Chlorophyceae; order Sphaeropleales; family Selenastraceae; genus Monoraphidium; species Monoraphidium neglectum. Next base: position 1,435 of record NW_014010556.1, read on the forward strand.
TGCAGACCGGTGTGGACCCGCCTGGTGAGCAACAATCTCCGTCGAAAGCGTGCCTGGCCTCATGTACGATTCATTGTTAGCTCGCAACTCGGTTGCCGGATCTCAGCTTCAAGATACCTCCAAACCACTGTGATCGGCGGGGATTGAATTGAAATTTATTCCTGGCTGTCGTGCCAACCTTTCTGCGGGCTCCACAGCTGTGTGATAATTTCGACATTCAATGAAGGCACGTGTAGGCTTTGCAGACCGCGGTGGCGACACCGGCAGCAGCGGTGGCGGGCAACGGCAAGTAGCACAACCAGCAGCAGCGCCGCAGGCCAACGCGACGCGCGCCCCGCAGCCGCACCCCATTTCGGCAGCCAGCTCAGGGTACTCACCGTACAGCACGGCAAACTGGCCCGGACCCGATGTTGGAACGCCCGGCGCCCACACGCCACAGTCGCGTGTGCCACACGGGGATGCCAGCGCCGGCTTTGAATTTCGTGGCGGCGGTCAACAGCAGCCGCAGCAGCAACCACAGCCGCAGAAGCAGCAAACGCAGCAGCCGTCGCCCAGCAGCTGGCTCACGAGCGGGGCCGTGGCCACGCCCAGCGAAATCACTCCCACCAGCTTCAGGAGCCGCACGAGCGGCGCCGCGCCGTCTCCCTACCACAGCGGCGGCAGCACCGCCGCAACCGCCGCCTCTGGGCCCGCGCCGCACGCGTCAGGCGCCGCAGCGGGCGCCAGCGGCGGCGGGGCCGCCCGCGACAGGCACGGCAGGGGGGCGACGCCTGTGCTGCGGCAGGTGAGCCTCCTCTTCAGGGAGGCCGATCATCTGAGGCACTGTGCGTAGTCTGTAGTACCGCTGGGGCCCTGGTGCTGGGGCCGCACCCGCTCGTCCTTCCACCCCTCTTCCCCCAAAACCCCATGACCCTTGGAACCCCCAATCACCCCTCGATGCAGGCGGCCGGCAAGATCAGCGCCCAAGCCGCAGTATGTGAGTGTGCCACCAGCCACTAGGGGCGCTTCTTCTCAAATGCTTTGCCATGTGCCATGCAGGGACGGCCCCAGCCTGAGCACCCGCTCACCCACACCGCTCTCCCCCGCCCGCACCCACCCCGGCTGGCCGCATCGCCCCCCCAGCTGGAAGCTCCCGTCTGGCCCCGCCCCAGAAAGGCGCGGGCCTCTACCTCGGCGGAGGCACCCCGGGGGACGCGGGTGGCCCATCCCTCAGAGCGCCCGCCAACACCCCCGCGGCCGACGCGCCCGACAACGCGCGGGCGCGGGGGGCGGCGGGCGACCAGCGGCGCGCGGCGCCGGCGAGCGGCGGAGACGCGGCGGGCGCGGCGCTGCGGCTGAAGGGCAGGGCGGGTGGCCTGTCGCCCGCGACGGGCTCGCAGGTGCGCGCGGCACAGGGCGACAGGGGTGTTTTTGCCAATAACTGCAGCATATTCCCTGATTTTGACCAGAATTCTGGCGCATCACAATCCAGGACCTTTGGTCAAAGTCAGACTGCAGGATCCAGTTCAGGATTGTGGCTGTCAGCTCACCTCAGGGTGCCGATCTCGCGGTTTGCCCTGCGATTTTCCTTTCCCCCAGGTTGCCGCATCCCCCGAGAGCCGCGGCAGCGTCGTATCCTTCGGCTCCCACTGCACCCCGGCCGCCGGCGCCTGCTCCAGCCCCGACCCCCAGCGCTCCCCGTCCCCGAGCCGCGCGCTCGACTTTGCCGGCGCGACGCCGCAGCACGCGCCGGGCGCGCGGGCCTCGCCGGCCACCACGCCGCCGCCGAGCAAGCTTGCAAACGGCTCGAGCCGTGCGGCTGCTGCGGACGACACGGACGCGCGGCAGGCGGACACGGGTGACACTTACGCTGCCAGCGGCCCATCCGCCCCTGCCGGCGTCATCCTGGCGTCGCCCATGGGATCGAGTCACCCGGCAGACCTGGAGCAGCTGCTCATGTCACTTGCCGGTGACGCCGGGTCGCTGGCCAGCGTCGAGAGGCTGTACGGCGTGGGGGCGGCGGGAGGCGACGTCGATGCCGGGCGGGCCGCAGTCAGGCCGGGCGGCGGCGGCGGCCGCGGCGGCCCTGCGGCAGACAGCGGCCCGCGCCGCGGCCGCGGCCGCCGCGCCGCTGCACTGCTGCTGCTCCTCGCGGCGGCGATCGCTGGGGCCCTGGCGGCTGCTTGGCACGCGGACGGGCTGCCCGCACCGTCTGCGCTGCTGCCGCAGCAGTGCTCGGCGGCCAACGCCCGCGCGTGCGCCGACAATTACGCCCGCTTCTTCTCGCAGCCAATTGAGACCGACGACAGCGCCGACCCTCTCTGGCAGAGGGCGGTGCGCGCCGCGCGCTGGTACGCGCACGACTGGCAGCAGTTCGTGCTCGAGGGGCGCCTGCCCGCGCTCGAGGCGGGCCTGCCGCCGCCGGCGCTGCGGGTCCCTCAGGAGCTGCTCCTGCGGGCGGAGCACCACGTTTGGGCGCGGCGCCTGCGCGCGAGCGGGGCCGAGAGTGGCGCGCCGGAGCAGGGCGAGTCCTCGCCAGCGGGGGCCACAAGCATTGAGAGCGGCGTGGAGGACTCTGCTGACGCGGCAGCCGACGCATCAGGGCACGCGCAGCCGCCAGCGGCCTGGGACGAGCCATTAGACGCCCTCCAACCTGCCAGCGACGTAGCCGCGGCGGCAGAGCAAGAGCAAGAGCAAGAGCAGCAGGCGTCGGCGCTCAGTGAAGTTGCTCAGGACGAAGGGATCGCAGGCCTCACAGAACAGGAGGGTGCTGAGCCCGAGCCCGAAGAGCCCGAGCTGCCGCCGGTCCAGCGCTGGCTGCCTGTGAAGCTGCCGGGCAGCTGCCCGGTTTGGGCGCCGCTGGAGCCGCTCGCGGCGTGCTTCGCCGACTGCCGGCCGGACGCGCTGGCGGCGGAGCGGGCGGCGGCGCTGGCGGTCGCGACATCGTTGGAATTCCTGGTCTACGAAGCGCGAGTCTCCTGCGCCAGCCCCTGGCTGGTGGCGGCCCCCAAGAGTGCGTGCCTGGAGGCGGCAGCCTGGGGCCCCAAGGCGGCCAAGCGCGCGGCCGCCCCGGCGGAGCGCGGGTGGGGAGGCTTAATCCTGCAGGTGCGCTCGAGCTGCAGGACCTGCGCGGCAGCTGCTGCTGCAACCAGCGACGCCAGCTCCCCTGCTCGAAAGCCCGTTGCAGGGGGGGAGCCATGCGCAGCAACGTCGCCCTCTTGTCAACGCCTGAGGGCGTGCCCTTCCCAAAGCCCGGCTATGTTGTTTATGTGCCCCAAAATACAACCTCATTTTCACTCCTCGCAGGCGCTCCGTGTTGTGCTTGCGACGGCAGGCCTGCTGCTGCTCGCCGCCGGCCTGGCGGGCGCCGGCCTGATGGCCGCCCAGCACGGCCCCCGCCACCTCCTCGAAAGCGTCGCCCCGCGGCTGTTTGGCGAGAAGCTGGGCGGACGTGTTGCGGCTGTGGATGAGGGCTTGGATGAGGACGACGAGCCGGAGGCCGCGCCGCCGGCGGACGCCGCGACGCCTGCGGCCAAGGCGGTCGCCGCCGCCGCGGCCGCCGCGTCGGCCCTGGCGGCCGGGGCGCGCGTGCTCACGCCAAAGTTCAAGGTGATCACGTGCCGGGGGCTGGGCCATGAGCCCGGCTGACGGAGCGCAGAAGAGGGCCGGGCCTTTGCCGACGATCGACGCACTTGTCTGGGGCCCGACCCACCTTGCTCATAACTGAGGGTTGTCTGCGTCCTGGTGTCTTATTTTGACACCTCACAGGCACCCAAGCCGCCGGCCGTGCTAGATCTTGCATCGGAAGAGCTGGAGGCAGAGGAGATTGATGGGCCGCCCTCAGAGCTGCCGCGGGCCGCCGCGCGCGCCGCCACCTCGCGCCGCGCCGCCACCGCAGCCACCGCGGCGCGTCGCCGCTCGGCGGCGGCGCGCGCGGCCGCGGGGGCGTTTGAGATTGAGGGGGACGAGGGGGGGGCGGAGCCAGCGGAGCCCGGCAGCCCAGGGGCGAGCGTGGGGACGGCAGGCGGGCGGCGGGCGCGGAGGGCGGCGCCGACGCCGCGCAAGAGGGGTGCGCTGCGGGGGCTCGGGTACCGCGCAGCAAGCATGCGCCTGTGGCCGGGGCCTGGTGGTGGCGAGCTTGTGGGGGCAATCGACAGAGGGCGGACTTTGACACAAGCAACGTGCGTTGCACTCACACGTGCGCACTCACACCCGCCTTGGGTGCTGCCCCTCACCACATTATGTCCCAAACGCTTTTGAACTCCCTTTGCAGGGACGGCGGCCCACCCCGTGCAGTCAGAGGACCTCTACACTGAGGACCCCTTGTCCGAGGCCGGCAGGGACGCCGACACCGCCGCCGCGCCAGCTGGCCGCGGCCGCGGCGCCGCGGGCCGCCGCTCCGCCGGCGCCGGTGCAGCGCGATCCAGGGG
>NW_014010556.1:6384-7826 GCF_000611645.1 Monoraphidium neglectum
CCGCCGCTCCGCCGGCGCCGGTGCAGCGCGATCCAGGGGCGCGGCGGCGGCGGCGGCCGAGCCGGCGGCGACGCCGTCTCGCAGGTCGGGGCGCAGGGCGGCGTCGCAGCTGTGAGGCTGTCTCCAGGCACCCCTTTGCGCGGGCGTGGCCCCCCGCCTAGGCGCTGTCACCCTGCCTGGGCAGCCTGGGTTGCGGCGAGCGACGCAGGACTGGCTGGCGCTATGCAGCGAATGGGGTTGCAAGCGCGTAGCGTCGGACTTGCCCTCGTTTGGGGGCTGCACACACCGCACAGCAGCGCCCCCTGTTTGTTGGTGCCGCAGCTGCTTTGCTTCGGTGTTGTTTCGTCAGGCACTTGCTGGTGTCGACACATTAGTAAAGTGGGCAAGACACATGGTCAGATTCATTCATACGAGACCGCGGGGATGGCCCAGTGGGCAACGCCATGCCAGTCGTCTCACGGTTGGCCCGCCATTGTCTCCCGGTCAGTTGGAGCTGTGGCAGGTGCATGGGAAGCTGCTGACCAAACCAGAGACCCGAGAAGCGGACCGTAGAAGAGCGAGCACGTGAGCCGCAACTTTTGGTGCAGCTTGAGCATGCATTTGGCAACCCCTTCACGAGCACAATCCTGTGTGACGAGATGTCCACTCATGGGGGCGCGGGTGCACCAGTGCAGCGGCAACAGCGGGGGTGCTGCCGCTCGATGCCCAGGCCGCGGGCTTTGGCAGCAGCGCGAATGGCTCTAGGTATTGCAGCACTGCTGATTGTCTCAACTCCTCAAGGTGGGGCCCCACCCCGGCTGTCAGCGAGCAGTGTCGAATGTGCGCAACGGTGGCTGGCTGCGCACGTACGTACGAGAATGTACTTTTCTGAGTGCAATGACTTGATAAAACCGCACATTTGAGCGAGGCTGAGAGGTAGCACGCTTGTCATCGGTCCGCAGCATCAGCGCAGCAGGCCGGCGCGGGCGTCAAGCTGGGCTCCCAGCAGCGGCGAAACATTCAGGCACGGCACGGTGGCACGACCTGAATTGTTACAGACTGGTGTTGTCATTGATGCTCGAGGGCGATCCCCTTCCTTTGCGCCGTGTCGCAGCCCTGGGCACCTCTCACCCTGGACAGGCTTCAACACGTTGCCTCAGTGCTTGCTCCCCTGCTGCACGGCAAATACAGGCACCCCCGGCCCAAGACCCCCCCTTGCGCCCCTGCCCCCGTCGACAGCAGCAAACCCCACGCGCTAGCCCCACCACTCCCTTGGCCCCCCCCCAGGGCGACCTGTTGGTTCTAGACGCCGGCTCCCTCTCCTTCCGCGGCAACCACCCCATGACAGCCGGCGTCACCACCGCGGACGCCTGCGCGGCCGCCTGCGCGTCGCTGCCGGGCTGCAACGCGTTCAACTGGTGCGGCCGTGCAGGCGGGTGCGGGTCTGGGTGCAAGGCGTACGT
>NW_014010555.1:0-5371 GCF_000611645.1 Monoraphidium neglectum
TCCTCCTCCCCATCACAGGAGCAGGGCAAGGAGGCGGAGGCCGTCAGGGAGGAGGGCATGAGGTGGGTGGGGTTGTGTGTGCACGCGTGTGTGTGTGTGCGTGTGGGTTTGTGTGCGTGTAGGTTTGTGTGTGTGTGTACGTGTTTGTGTGTCGGGGTGGGAGGCGGCTGGCTGTGACAGTGCCGTGGGACAAACCGGCGCGCACCCCCAGGGTTGTTCTCCCAACACACCCTGGTCTCTGTCTGCCCCCAAGCCCCCCCTCCTCCAAAAAACCAACAACTAATACAAAAACATGCACCTAACCAGCGCCCTTGCCGCCGCTTTTGACTCCACACGTCACCCCAGGCACATGAGCGAGGTGTTTGTGTCGTCTGGCGCAAAGGTCTACCTCCCCCAGATCGACGGGGAGGACGCCGCATAAAGAAAAGTGCCAGGTCGGTTGTCGGGCGCTGCGGCGCCGCGGCGCCGCGTGCGGAGGGGCCGCGTGCTGCAGACCAGTGGGGACGGCGGCGCGCGAGGAGGGGCCAGGCACGGCGGGGCTGGCGCGGGGCAGGGGGGCCTTGTGTGCCGTGCTCGCGAGGCTGCGGCTGGGGCCGCCACTCGGCCGGTGTCCGGACGACGCGGCGGCGGCGGTGGTGGCGGCGGGAACGGATCGGGGGACGAGCGGGCGTGTGAGGGCCGGACGAAGCCCCAGGGGGCCCAACCGACAAGCCCCGAGCCCGGGTGTAGGGTGCCCTGAACGGCCAGCACCGGGGCCGGCGCCTTGGCGGCAGGGCCACCCACCCTAGGCGGCTGCGTGTGGCGCCGGGGACCGCGTGTGGAGCGGCCCGGCCGCGCTTTTTGGGCAACGCCTGCTCCCCCCCACGGCTTGATTCACTGCCAGGATCAGCAGGGTTGCTTGGGCGCCGGTTGCGCCCCCCTTGTGTTCTGGATTGAATTGCAAGCACAGGGTTTTTGGGTTCATGCCGGAGTCATATTGACTCACCTGCCCCCTCGCAAAGCCTTCGGGCCCACGGCCTCGCGGGCGCTGCGGCGGGGACCAGGGGCCCGAGGCTGCACTTGTTCGGGGCGGGCTGACGGGGGTGTCGGTTGCCTGTTTTTTGCTTTGGCATATGCTTAAAATCACCGCACGGCGCGGTCTGGGTAATGCTGACCGTGCCACGTGTTTTGTTTGCAGCTTGGGTCGAGCGGCAGCAAGGGCCCTCGCAGGGCGCGTGTGGGGCCGGTGGTAGTTTGATCCAGCCCGGCGGGCCCGGCGCTTTGGGCGTGGGCGGGCGCGGCGACGGGTGCGCTTGCATTGAAACCAGTCGCCTCGTGCGACACCTGTGCTTTCGGCCACGGCGTGCGCCCGGCACACACCTTGAACTGCATCCAGTGCCCCCCCTCTGCAGTCACCAGCACCTCAACCCCCCCCCTCTCCCAAAACAACTATCCCCAGTCTCCAGCAATGCCCCTGCCCGCTGCGCCCCCAGCCCCCTCGCCCGGACCAAGCGCCGCCGGTGCCGCACAGCCCGCTCAGCGGCCGCCTCAGGCGGCCCTGTAGCACCGCGCGGCCCGTGAAACGCCGCGACACATTGGCGTTGACCTGGTCAACGCTAACGCCCAACAGGCCTCGCGCCCGGCGCGACGCCAAAGAGTTGAGGTTTGCGTTGGGGGGCGCGGCGGCCTTGATTGGCGTGTGCATCATCACGGCTGTCGGGCAGCGCACACCATGGCGCGGGACGCCGCGCGGCTGCATTTACAGGAATGCGCGGTCCCGCTCGGCCCGCGATTCAGAGTGGGATTGAACATTGCCCACACACCCCACGGTCGCCCGCTTCTGAAGCCATCTGCGCACGTGGGGTTGTGCATCAAGTCGAGGGGATTGCTTTTTCCGAATTGCAATGGGGCCGCGGCGTCGCCTAGACATCCCGTGTTCTGCTGGGTAGCCTCGGGGCGCCCCCGGCTCTGATGCCTTGCGCCGCCGGCCAATCGGGCGGCAGCGCATGGGGGCATGTCTAGGGGCCGAACACTCGCCCTCAAACCGCCGGCGGCCGGCAAAACAGCACGCAGGGCGGCGGCGGGTGGGTGTGGTGTCACGAGCCTCTGGCCCCACCCGCTGGCCACCCAGCGTGCAGCCAACGCACGCCAACCCCCGCGCCCGCACTGGCCTTGATTTTTTCAAGGGGGGCGGGTGCGTGACTTTGGGATGGGCCGACTTGGGGTGTCGTACTTGGGGTGGCCAGGGTCGCGATAATCGGTGACCATTTGGTGTGTTGGATGACCGCACTCCTGCAGTTTTAGGAGGGGCGTTCGAAGCCGTGGGGGGGGGGGTGGGAGGGGAGGTGTGGGTGCAGTTGGCCGGCGGGAAAGCAGGGCCGCGTCGGGGTGATTCAAACACACAGGCAGCCACCGCGAGGCGATGACGCAGCCGTGCGCGGCCACCTGCACCCTCAAGGCGGCGGATTCACAGGAGGGTTTGGAGTTTGGTGCCGTTGATGTGCGTTAGGCAGCGAGGCGCCGCGCGTCTGGGTGAGCGAGCTGTGTGCAATCGACTGCACGTTGTCAGGAGCAGCGGCGCAGGCGGGCGTCCGTCGGTCTGCCTGCATGCATGCTGAACGCGCCATAGGCCCGCCGCCGGCTTGCGGCAATCAGCCCAGCTGCAGGCGTTGGCCGAGACGGGGCCGCCAGCCCGATGTATGTGCTGCGCGGCCTATTTTTTTGTGTTTCGGGGGCGACGTTGATGTGCGAAGCATGTGTCATCCGATTGCAAGCGAGTGTGGCCGTTGCCTGGATTTGTTGGGGGCTTGACAGGTGACCGGGGTGCGTGAGTGAGGGCGGCGGTCCACTGCTGTATGAAAGGCTCGGGGGCCGCAGCCCCCAGCTCGCGTGCAAGAGTATTACGGGCCCGATGGCGGTTTTGGGGTTGGGAGGGGGGCCCGCGGTCATGGTGGTGCTTGGGGTCTAGGTCTTATGAGGCCGGGCATGGTGTTGGTTGGGGGCGATGGGGAATCAGGGGATATTTTTGATCAAAAAACCACGAGGTTGGGCTGCAACCCAGGGAGGGGGCAATTTATTATTGTTTGAGGTTCAAAACAACATGTTATTACGATTATTATCGAGGAAATAATACATTGTACTAGAATACAATTATTTATTTCATTGATAATGTGCTGATGTCCAGCTCCCCCATTTCCTCCCCCTCCTGTTTCGTGGACGGAGTTCCCAACAGGAGGCGTGCGAAAAGGAGAGCAAGCCCATGTTGGTGCGATGGCCCCGCAGGGACAGAGGCAGCGCAGGGACAGCGGCTCCCTTTGGGGTGCGGTTCATGGCCCCGCGAGGGCGGACCGCCAGGGGGCGGGGGAGCGGTGCCATGCTCGCAGGGAACTGGCGGCGGTGCAGGCAGATAGAGCGAGCCCGTTGTTTGCTGAGCGCTTTCATTTGCGAGGCTCCGATGGGTTACCAAGGGTGTGTATGAGAAAGCCGGCCCGCCCGCTTGTCGCTCGAGCGCTGCTGCCTGACGGCAAGCCATTGTTGCGCAGCTGTTGGGGAAAGGCACGAGGGGCACCCTCCAGCGTCTCTCAGTGAACGCTCCAGTCCTGATGAGCGAGGCTGGATGCGCGCCGCCCAGGGAGGGGAGGGCGCGCGTGTGCGAGCTTGAAAGCCCGCACGCTCCACGCGCACGCGCGTGCGCGTGTGTGTAGAGGGGGTGTGTGCACACGCACTTTTGTGTGTGCAGGTGGATTGCCAATGAGGTGCTTGGGCTCACTGAGCTGGCAGCCGGATTCTTCCGGGCCGCTCTGACCTGTTTGGTTGTTTGTTCAGGGGAGTACCTACCCAACCATTATTGTGCCACAGCGGCGCCGCCGAGCGGCCCCGAGGCCGCAGCCGCCACCAGGCGCTCGGGGCCGCCACCTCGGCTGAGGGCGGAGGGGGTACGCACGCAGCGCGGGGAGCGGTCACGGGAGGGGTTGGTTCAAGGCAGCAGGTGGGGCAAGAGTGGAGTGGAGCAAGGGAGAGGGACCTCTTGGAAGCAGGGCGCACTTCTTGCAGCTCCCGTTTGGCCTGGCCTGGGGTCTGTCTCTATGAGTTCTGCGAATGCCCCCAGGGCCCGGCAAGGGGAGCGATCTCTGGCAACGTGACCGGCAGCCGCCCGTCCCATGTGATGTCTTTCGTGCACCAGGCCTTGAATGTGGGCCTGACTGGCGGCATGACGGCACCCCTCCACCTTCCATGGCCGGGCTGCTGCCGAGGCCGCAGCGTGAGCGCCCCAGCGAGTTGCCAGGGGCAAGGTCGCCGTTCGACGAGCGCCCCGCACAATCTGCACACATGTATGGGGGTTTATGGGGTCACTTGATCGCACTGTGTTGGGCGGGGGCGCTGCGGCAGAGCTTGGGGGCGGTGCTACGTCGGCAATCATCGCTGCCACACCACCACCCTGGCGCTGCCTGAGCCCTGAGCCCCGGCCCGCACGCGCCAGGGCTGCCGCCCGTCCGCCCCAGCCTAACGAGGCCTCCAAACACGCCGGGTGTCGGGCTCTGTTCGCATGAATCGCTCAACACAAAGCACAGAGCATCGACACGGCGCGCTCTCCACCCCCCTCCCCCCGGAAATCAACCACCCCTCGGCACGCGTGCGTCTGCCCATCTGCCAGACCATCACCCGCGCAAATGCCATCAAATGGAGCACCAAGACTGCGTCCCTTCCCTCCCCCAACGCTCGCCTTTGCAGCCTCACAGTGCAGCAGGAGCCCTGCATGAATGCATCTGGTGGCCGCCGCGCGCCGCCCTCGCGCTGGCTAGCAGCCGCTGGAAGGATCTGCCATTTTGAGGACCAATGACCTGCAGCGGCCACTGCCACGCGCGATGCAGCTGCTGCAGGTCCAGCACAATTCCACGTCTTGTCCCCATCAGACACTTCGAGGGGTTATGGATTGGCAAGGGCAGGGGCGCGGGTGGTGCAGCTGGCAGGTATGCGCCGCAAGACCCCCCGCTCCCCCTTCCCCTCCACTGCCGCTGCTCTAATGCCCGTGCGGGGCCGCATCCGCGCACAGTCACGCCGGCGTTTGTTGGCTTTTTTGGAAAAGCCGACTTTGCCGCGGTAAGATTTTGGGGGGAAGGTTGTGTAGTCAGGGGGGTGAGGTAGGGTGCACGGGGGGGGGGGCAGTTGCGGTACAGTGTTGTTACTGCATGGACACCCCGCCCCTCGGATTTATGCCCCAAACTGCTGCATTTTGCGACAGATTCCAAATGACTTGACAGGCCTGATGATCTCCTTGATTTTATTTGAATTCGTATCAATCAGGCATCCCGCTCAAGGAGATGCGGGACAGGTCCAAGCGATTGGTGAAGGGGGCGCGGCCCCCTCCGCGAACGTCGATCAGCGTAGCGAG
>NW_014010555.1:5613-7525 GCF_000611645.1 Monoraphidium neglectum
CCGCCGCCGCCACCGCACCGCTGCCGCAGCGCCCCCCACCCCCCCCCTCCCGCCCGTTTTATTTTTCGATCCATGAAGCGACTGGAGTGAGCCTGTCCCGCTTGATCAAGGGGATCCCTGGGGGCTGACGTAGTGGCGTGGGTGGCAACATGCTTGCGCGCGCGCCCCAAAGGCTCATCAGCAGCTTTATGTGACGCGTGAGCCGCCCGGCCCCCGCATTGCGTCCTGGAAGCGTACGTGTGCTTGATGCCACACTGCGCCGGCAGCAGCGCATGAGCGGCGTGATCGGGCGCACCTGGAAGCTGTGAGCAGGGTGCACCTGCCACGCATGTAGCGCGGTGATGCGCAAACCGGGCAGCTTTGGCCGGACGTGGAATGAACCAACTGTGATTTCGCACCGGAAACCGCCCTCCTAAACAATATTTGCTGTCTCAGCTGCGGCTGTCGCCACCTCACCCTTTCGTGCAATGGAACCCTCTGGCCATGTCATGCCCATCCCCCCCCCTTCCCCAGGCATGACCTCAATTTGAGTGAAAGCGAACTCCCCGTGATGTGTTATGGTGCCCTGCAGCCTGCGTGGTGGTGACTCTGCTGCTGCTAATGATCGCGGCGTTGCGGGTGTGCTTTCAAACCCCACCCCCTCCCCGTGACCCATCCCTACTCACCAGCAAGCAGCTCAACGTGCGGTGCGGTGCACATTCCAAAGTCCCAATGGGTTTTTTTTGCATGATTACATCACACAATACGCTTCGCCGACAGCAAGGAAAGGGCTTTGGAAACGCAGAGACTGGTTTTCCCACAGAGAGCAGCGCCCCTAGCCGAGTGGCCACATGCAAGGATGAGGGCACCCAGGGGGTGCTAGTCGGCTTTTTGGGACAGTGTTGGCATGCGCCCACCAAGAAAGCGCGAATTTTTTTGTAAAGGGGCGCAAATTCCATGGTTGAGCCCCCCAGTGAACAAGGCACAAATTCCATGTGTGCGCCCTGCCATGCACACTGTGCTGATGGCACCACCACACATCGGCGGCTGGTTGCAATGGGCGCAAAACATTTTGCGCCGAGACATGGATGTGAGCCAGGCTCAGCAATTCGGGCTGATTCGCAAGGTCGATTCTGAGTCGCTGCTACAAGATGCAACCAACAAGAGCTCAACGACGGCGATCAGTTCGTGGCGGGGGCGAATCGCCGCTCCCGTGGGGATGCAAGACAGTGTATGTTGAACAACCAGCTTGGGGGTTTGACACCTCCACGCCCCCGTGATCACACGAGACAGCCAGGCTGAGAGGTACGCCAATGGGTGGCGTTCACAGTGCACGGATGTAACCGGCGGCTGCCGACAGGGACCGAGAGTGACACCCGCCATGCGACGGGCCCAAGGGGTGCTGCCGGCTGCAGAAAAGCGTGCAGGCAGGCACGCGAGTTGGGCCTAAAGCAACGAGGCCACCAGGCACATGCCCATGTCGAAGGAAAGGGGACAAATGATGCTGTTCTCGGCGCTGCGCGCCGTCAACGCTTGTGCGGGGTGCCCTATTCGTAAGCCAGAGGGCTCAATGACATGACGTGACCGAGGCGCTCAAAGGCATTGCCAAGTGGTGGGTGCGGCATTGAACGGGCGCCGAAGCACCCGTCGTGTGCGCAAACGAGAGTAGAAGCGGTTTCAATGAACCCGTGTGCAAAAGTCAAGGTGCGTGACGCCGCACCCATGGTGCCCTGAAGGGACGAAACAAGGCCGGCTCGAATCACTAGCAGGCCGTTGCGCGTGGCGCGCGCTCACAGGCCGCCAGCCGTGCCGCCCTGCGGTGCCTCCCAGTCGCTCGCCCCCTCGTCCCCTACCTCAGCCAAGGTGCGCTTCATATCGCGGCGCGCCGCGGCCGCGGCGCGCCGGCTCTCGCCCGCCGCGGCCTCGGCGGCGG
>NW_014010554.1:0-7280 GCF_000611645.1 Monoraphidium neglectum
AAAGGGGCACGCACTCGAGCACACACACACACACACACACACACACACACACAAACACACACGCACACACACAAACATACGCTGAGGCATGCACAAACACACACACACACACACACACAATCTCACACACACACACACGCACGCGCGCGGCGCGCGCGCACGTGTACATACACACCGCTGAGCTCCAGCCCCCGCGCCTTCTCTCCATTCTCAACACCCAGCGAGCCCCTCACCTGACGCAAGCCCCTCGTTGGCAGTTGACCTGCGCCCAGCCCGCTTGTGTCGACGAGACCCTGAGATGACGCGCCGGGGCGGCGCCGACGCGACAGCTGCCTCGTCTGGCGCACTGCCGTAGCCACCAGCAGGGCATGAGTCAAATGGGGGGACATGCTGAAGGTGCGTGCATGGTCGCTGATCGCTGCAACAAACATTTATCCCCCTGTTACATGTATGCTGCAGCGCGAGCAGCCGCACCGGCGACAGCGCACGTCCCGCTTGGCACGCAGCAAGCAGAGCTCACCCCGATCCCTTGCCGCCTGCCACTACCAGTGCAGTCCATCATTCTATCGAGTGTTTTGATGCTTCAAGAGCACAGCGCAAGGAGCAGCACGTCGCTGTAACAATGCGCTAGTGGCTCTAAGCACAGAAGCGCGAATCTCACTGTTTGGTTTGCCGCGCAAAACCTTCAAAATATTCAAATAGTGGTTTGATGAGAGAGACGCTGAAAGTCGAAAGTGGTGGCAGTTTCCAGATTGAAGAATCATGAAAGAAGCCAGAGAACGCAAGAGTTGCTTACATGGTGTCGTATATCATAATATATTGTCACAATTATATGTATACCGGGGCCGACCGTTGAGCAGATGCAATTTGCGCACTTGGCATTGACTTGTTGACCGTGCGATGATTGGACCGACTGCGGTCATGCCGCGTGTGCTGGATCCGGGGCACGTGCTGTGAGCTGACCACAAGCGCTCATCCCTCTAGAGTGCCCTGTTTGACCCTGTTTCCTGCCTTTGCATACGTCTTTGCAACCTTGGCCTCTGCATGCTCAACTCGCAAGTGGAAGGGTTGAATATCCGCAGTCCTGCACGCCACCACTTGAGCACGGCCAGTAAATTCAACTCCACTCCGCAATATGCCGTTGATTGCGGCCACACCTGCTGCTGTTGGCAAGTCTGTCTTATTTGTCGACTGCGGTGAGCATTGTACAGATGAAAGGTACGTGATAGCAGGCCTGATGATGGACGGTGAGCGCTCACTATGCACAATTGTGGATCAACCGCCCTGAATACCTATGCACCAGCCGCTCTCATCCAGCAAGGCATGCGAGTTCAGCAGTAACACTACGCAAACCGCCTAAGCGCAGGCACACCAAATCCCAACTGCGACCGAACATGTCCCGTTTATGGCCGGCCTCGCACCACAGCTGCCCAGCGCCACTTCGACCGGTCATTCGCGCAGGACATTACAACGACATTCACCCCCGCCCCTGGGCCTACTGCAGCCCCATTGTTGGCCCGTACGGCACCCACACACGCATCGCGCACCTCCCGCTTCCCCGAACCCTGCTCCCTGCCCGCCGCGCCACGCTTTGCCGGCCACGCTTTGCCGCACGCAGAACTCTCCACCGGCCCCCACCGCTGCGAAGAAGTCAAATGTTGCTCGACTGTCGCAAGCAACGCACCACTCCATGCCGCACCACCTCGTACCAAACCTTGCTGACCGCACCCTCCACTGCCCCTCATCACTCACTCCGCCTCCATCTCGTCAACATCCTTCGGCTCCTCACCATCGTGCTGCTCCTGCTACTGCTCCTGCTCCTGCTCCTGCTGCTGCAGCAGCTGCGGCGGCGGCGGCGGCGGCAGGCCCACCCGCGTGCCGCCCACAGCCCTCGCAAATACGCTGGCCATCCTGCTCAATTCATCTCGCCCCATGTTCACAGGCGGCACGAAGTTGCGAAGGGCCGACCGGGCGATGTCGGGCGGGCTGAACAGTTCCTGCAGCAGCATGAGGCACGCCAGGCTCTTGGCTTCGCACTTGCGGGTGCACGTGGTCTGCATGTCCAGCAGTCGGCCCTGGAGTTAAAAAGGGAAGTGCGGGAAATGACATTGGACACTGACGTTTTGCTAGGCAAGTCAACTAGCACTAGCACTAGAACAGCCGTTTCCACACACACACACACGTACACACACGCGCGCGCGCACACACACGCACACACGCAAACGCACACACACACGCGCACATGCACGCACGTGCACGCGCACGGCCAGCGCATGTCCGTCGTGCCTCACGTGGAAAAGGACCCGCAGCCGAAACTTGTGGACCTCGAAAGTCTTGTCCCGCTTGCACAGCAGCACGTCCACCCGGGAGCCGCCGGCGACTGCCACCGGGCAGACACTGTGGGTTTGCCCTTTTGGCCCCCACTTCACCCTGACTGTTTCATTCTGAAGCCGCAGCTTGGCGTTGTCGAAGCTCGTCAGTTTCACCGTCTCGGCCCTTTTTGACAGCTGTTCCTGCAGTTGCCCTGCATCTCCGGGCAGCAGGGGACCAAGGCCCTCCTGGCTGCTCCTGAGCGCGGCCTCCAGTGCCCTGACAGGACCGTCGGCTTGCATCCAAGCCTGAGCAAGGCCCGGCTGCTGCTGCTGCTGCTGCTGCTGCTGTGGGGGTGCCTGCAGCAGCTCCTGCTGCCGCTGCGGGGGTTCCTCGTCGGCTTTGCCGCGGTCGGCCTGCTCTCCCTTCGGCTGCTGCTGCGGCATCGCGCCCTCCCCTGGGCGCTGTTTGCGAGCGCGCTGCTCGCCCTCACGCTCGCTGTCTGCGCTGGACTCGTCGCCGCCACTGCCCGCCCCGCCCCCGCCGCCCGCGCTGCGCAGCCGCCGCGCATCCAGCAGCCGGCGGCCGGCAACCCTGCCACGCTCGGATGCCTCGTCGCCGTCGCCGTCGGCGCGCCGCCGTGCCTCGGGGCTGCGGCCACGGCGCCCGTGCTCGCCTCTGTCGGGCCTGCCGCCTGCGACCCTGCCCTCGGCTGTGCGATCGCGCGCGTCGCCGCCGCCGCGGCGCTGGCGGCTGTACTCACGGCTGGGACTGCCGCCGCGGCCGCGGCCATCGGCGCCGCCGTCGGCGCCACAGTGCTCCACTGCAGCAGCGCCCAGCTGCGAGCCCCAGCCCGAGCCGCGCCCAAAGCCCGGCGGCAGGGACGGGGGCGCCGCTGCATATCTGGCGACATAAACGCCGCCCGCCCCGAGCGCCCCGCCCGCACTGCGCGGCCGCCGCGCGTCCAGCGGCCCGCGGCTGTCGCCCCTACCTTGCTCGGCCGCCGCGTTGCCATCGCTGTCGCCATCGGCGCGCTCGCGCCTCTGCACCTCGGGGCTGCGGCGGCGATGGTCCCTGCCACGGCTGCGGCTCTTGATGCGCCCCGACGCGCCTGCGCCTGGGCCGTGGGCGGCAACCCGGCCAAGCTCGGCGCTGTCGGGGCTACCGCTTGCGCGCCTGCCCCCAAATGCTTCACGGCTCTCGTCGTCGCCGCCGCGGCGCCGGCGGCCGTGCTCACGGCCGGGGCTGCCGCCGCCGCGGTCGAAATCATCATCGTCGTCTTCGCTGCTGGGCGCGGCAGCAGCGCCCGGCAGCTGCGAGTTCCGGCTGCGCCCGAAGCCCGGCGGCAGGAACGGGAGCGCCGCGGCATATTTGGCGCCGTAAACGCCGCCCGCCCCGCCCGCCCCGCCTGCGCTGCGTGGCCGCCGCTCGCCAAGCGCTGCGCGGCCATCGTCCCTGCCGCGCTCGGCCGCCTCGTCGCCGCTGCCGCCGCTGATGGCGCGCTCGCGCCTCTGCGTCGCAGGGTTGCTGCGGCGAGGGCCCCGCTCCCTGCTGCGGCTGCGGCTGTTTACGCGCCCACGCGCGTCAGCGCCATGGCCGAGGGCGGCACCCCGGCCGCGCTCGGCGCCGTCGGGGCTGCTGCTTGCGCCCCTGCCCTTGTCCTCAAGACCTCGCTCGTCACCGCCGCGGAGCCGGCGGCCGTACTCACGACTGGGACTGCCGCCGCGGCCTCGGCCGTCGGCGCCGCCGTCGGCGCCATAGTGCTCCACTGCAGCAGCGCCCAGCTGCGAGCCCCAGCCCGAGCCGCGCCCAAAGCCCGGCGGCAGGGATGGGGGCGCTGCGGCATCTCTGGCGCCGTAACCACCGCCCGCCCCCGCCGCGTCTGCGCCGTAGTCACCAGCACCCCGCTTCCCCGGGCGCCGCTCCAACGTACCGCCGTCGCCGATGCCGGCGTCGCCGCCGGCGCCGGCGCCGCCACGAACGCCGACTGCGTTGAGGCCGAAAGTTGCCTGGAACGTCCAGGCGCTTGCAGCGCCGTGCTGGCCGGCCGGCGCCCCTGTGGGCCCTGCTGCGCCGCGCGCGCCGCCGGCACCCAGGCCTAGCGCGGAGCCGTCAGGGCGCGGCGCGGGCGGCGCAAAGAAGTTGCTCAGGGGCCCGCCGCCGAGCTGCATGGCGAACGGCGCGGCTGCTTGCCAGCCGTCCGCGCGCTCCGCGTGCCAGCCGTCTGCCGGCGTGACCGCGCCGCGCTCTCCCATTCCACAGGCTGTGCGCTGCCCGAGGTCGCCGGCCGCTGCGGCGCCGGCCGTAGCAAGCTGGTAGATCTACAACGCCCGCAGTACGGCTTGCGCACGCGTGGCGGCATTTGGCGCGCGCACTGCAACGAACGAGCTCTCCACTGCACCACAACCCGCTACTCAAAGAGACAAAATTTGATGATCTCAACACATCTGCAGAGCGCCCTGCTCCGATCGAGTGGTGTATGGCGAGAGCGGCTCGCTGCGAGCTCGACAGAGCGCGACCACCAAAAAGGCACGCCTCAAAGTTGAACCAGATAAACAATAAAAGAACCTATTTGAAACATCTGATAAGCGTGCAGGCCACCAGTGCGCGCTCTGCAAACTTGCACGTTTGACCAATCTGGCCCAGCTTCAGCTGCAAACCAGCAACAGGGAAGGGGAGGCGGCACCCGCAAACCCGGGCCGCGCCAGCGCACCCAGAAGGGCAGATTTGTCTGCCCTTTATATGTACATCAACACCAGACCTCCTAACCCTCTGCAAGCCCCACTCACCACAGTGTGGGCCTGCTGCCTGCACTCCATCCTCCGCTTGCACCAGCTAGATCGCCGCTGCCTGCGGGGTGACAGGCGGCTGCGAGGGGTGCATCGCCACATGTTGTGTTGCGGGTGTGGCGTCGCCAGCAGGCGCGCTCTCGCGGCTCGAGGCTCACCCGGCCTCGCAAATCAGCTGCTCTGTCGCTGCTCATGGCATGGCTGCCGTCCGCAACAGATCCTAGCATGGTTTTTTACAACCCAGCCACCAGGGTCGGTGGGCTATGCCACATATGCCCTGATGCGAACCAACTGCTGAACACAGCCACGTCCAATCCAAAAACTGTGCACGTCCTCCAAGCGCGTCAACGCCGCCACGCCACCGATCTGCATCCGCTGCGGTCCCCGGCCCCCGCCCCCGACGCCGCGCCCGCCAGCTGCAAATCCACACACGCAACCCCCTGGCCCCTCTCAGCTCGTCGCCATCGCCGCCAGCCCCCCCACGCCGCCGCCGCCGCCGCCGCCTCCGCGCGCTGCTGCCGACGCCTCCGCGTGCTCTGTGAACGCGTCCACTATGTCGTTCACGCGGCAGCAGAGCGCTTTGATGCGCGCGTCCCACTGCACCAGGGGCTCCTCGCGGTCCGCAAAGTGGATCAGGGACGCCACCTGGCGGCGCGGGGCAGCGGGGAAGCGGACGGACAGGAAACTCGACATGCGTGCGATGTACCTCCCGGTTTGCGACTCAGCGGCGGCCCAGAAAGCCCTGAATGTGGGCGGGAGGCGTGGCGCTCCCGCAGCTGCGCCGCATGCAGCTGCGCGCCACGGGAGGCAGCCGCCGCTCGGAGGGCCGCCGGCGCCGCGACACAACCCTCGGTTCCAATCTTGTCAGCTGCAGATACACAACGGAATGCGCACATGCTGGGGCGCCCCTCGGTCTTTCAACGAAACTGCCTCCCGCCACACCCCCTCCTGCGAACACAGACTCCTTGCAAAACGGGCTCAACGTGGTCTCAAAAAGTCCCTATTGGCCGCTGCCTGAACCCCACCTGGTCAATGGAGCCCTGCAGGCGCCCCTCCTGCATCATGTCCGCCGCCACCTGCTCCGCCCTCTCGGGGGTCACGCCCAGCAGCGCACCAAGCTCCTGGGGAGGGGCGTGTGTGTGTTTGTGTTTGTGTTTGTGTGTGGGAGTCTGTGTGGATGTGTGTGTGTGTGTGTGTGTGTGTGTGTGTGTGTGTGTGTGTGCACGCGTGCGCGTGCGTGCATGTGCGCACACTCGTGCAAGGGGGGAATTTCAGGCAAGGGCAGGCTCTAGCAGGGGATATGAACGTTGACATGAAAGCAGGGTGGGTGGGTGCGGCCAGAGGCGGCGGCTTATTATGCACAAGTCGATTGATGCGGTGGCTTGCAGTGTGGCAGGCGTGGGTGCGCGGTAGCCTCGACGCAGCGCGATCTGGACACCCCCTCAACGGATTGCTGAGTCAGCCTCCCTGCAACGCATGGTATCGTGTCTGGCATTCCATTGTCCAGGGGTTAACCAACTGCTCTGACCGACTTGGACTTGAATCTCCGCTGACCCTCAACCCTCCTGAACACCTACATGATACTGTGGAACCTTAATCCTGTATTCATAATAGGCTCGTCCGCCAGAAAGCCCACCTCCACGTAAATGTTGTTGTACAGCTTGCTGGCCGCCAGCAGGTTGTGCTGCATCACGGCGCGGTCCAGCACGGTGGTGCTGTCTGGCAGCAGCGCGCGCTGGTGGGGCTTCAGGGTGCCGCCAAACAGCTCCACCTCGTCCCTTATTTGGGGGGAAGGGGGGGGGCGCGGCAGCCGGTTGGGGCGGCGGGAGGAGGGGTTGGTAGCACGCATCCGGTTGCGGTTCAGGGGGGGGTGCAGGTGGGGCGGAGGGGCACACAGGAGGTGTGCACGGCGGTGCGAATGAGGTGCGGCTGGTAAGGGGATGGCGGGGGCGCTCGCGTGGCGGCGGCGTCATGTGTGTATGGTGGTGCGTTGGTGAAAGGGGCTGAATTACACACGACATCGTGTGAATGGCCACACTGGCGGCCGAGGTTGCGAGCGCCCCGAGATCGCGCGCAGGCCTCACCTGCGCAGGATCCTCTCGAGGTAGACCTTTTCGAGGAACGAGAAGACGTCCAGCCGCGAGCTGCGCTCATCCTTGTACAGCGTGGCCAGCATGCGCG
>NW_014010553.1:0-7279 GCF_000611645.1 Monoraphidium neglectum
GCGCCCGCGTCCCCGCCCGCCGCCCCGTCGGCGGCGCCGCCCGCCACGTCGGGAGGGGGGCCGCCCGCGCGCGCGAGGGGGCAGTCCTGCGACCAGTGGCCGCTCTGGCCGCAGCGGAAGCAGCGGCTGTAGCGGCTGTTGATGTTGAACCCATCGACCAGCTCCGCGCCCTGGGCGGGGCGGCAGGCGGCAGGTCATTTTGGGGTGACATCAAGGCAGAGGGCGCTGGGCCCGGGGTGCCGCTGCCTGTGGGCGTCGCCCCATTGGTTGGGTGCCGCTGCGCTATGGTTGACATTTCGAGGCTGAATTGGGGCCGGTTTGGGGCCGACTCTGCCTGTGGCTGGCTAATTGGCAGCGGCCGGCGCCTCGCGCGCGCGCACCTGCCCAGCCATGGTGGGTGCCTTGCGTCGCGCGTAGATGGTGCGGCCGTTGGGCAGCTTGCGCGAGAAGCGCTGGGTGGCGCCAGTGGCGCCGGCCTTGGACTGGAACTTGAAGGAGAACTTGCCGCGCGCGTTGTTGCCTGGGGGCGCGGAGTGGTTGGTTTTAGGACGTGAGGGGTGCGGGCTTGGTGGAGCGCATGATCGGGGTCCAGCACGTGAGTGATGCAGCCACAACGTGCCTCAGGTGCTGGCTGCTTCGAGTCCTGGAAAATCGACTGTAGTCCAGGCCCCCCCTGTGTGAACAAAGGCCCACAAGGGGGCGCAATCAGAGGCCGCTGCTATCCGACCCACCCTTGAAGCGGCGGAAGTTGTTGCGCTCCTGCGGCGCCGCAGAGCGCCGCTTCTTCGGGGCCGCACCGCCGTCTGCCGCAGGCGGCCCCGCTGCGTCGAGCGCGTCCCCGCCACCACCGCCGCCGCCGTAGCCGCCACCACCCGCCCCTGCTGCCGCCGCGGCCGCCGTTGGGCGCCGGCGCTTCCTGGCGGGCGCGGCTACCGCGACTGCCGTGCTATCCTCTGCTGTTGCTGCGGCCGCCTTAGCTGCACGCGGCTTGCGTGCGCGGGCCCCTGTTGCAGCGGGGCCCTGCTTGCGCTTGCGAGGCGCAGGACGCTCGCTGCCGCTGTCACACTCCATCTCGCAGTCGCTGCCTCCGCCGCTGCTGCTCCCGCTCCCACCGCCGCCACCGCGCGAGCCGCCCCATCCTGCGCCCTCGTCGCCGCTGCTGCCGCCGCGCCCGCCCCCCTTGCTGTCCCACCCGTCGTCATCGCTTGGTTCAGCGACGCTCGCCTTGCGCCTCTCACCCCCGCGCACGGCCGCTGCCCTCCTCGGCCTGCCACCAGCCCCAACAGCCTGCGGCGCTGCCATCTGCGGCGCCCCGGACGGCCGCCGCGCCGCCGCCTGCGCCTGCGGCTTTGGCTGGCACGAGGGGCGGCGCGCGACGCGCCGCCGCCCAGGCGCCTGCACCGGCGAGGGCGCTGCCGCCTGCTCTGCTGCTCCAGGCTCAGCCGCCTCTGCCGCGGCAGCGCCCCGGGGCTCTGGCGCGCCCGCACCTCCCGCCTCGGCTTCCGCCCGCCCGTCCGCACCTGTCGCCGCCGCAGCCCGCGTGGCGCGCCGCCGCCGCGTCGCAGGCGGCGTCAGCTGTCCGCCCGCAGCTGGTCGCGGCGGCGCTGCGTGGTTGCGCCCGCCGGCCCGCTTGAGCCCCTTACCGGCAGCTGCGCTGGCTGAAGGCTCCTCGCCCCCCTCGCAACCCTCGCCGCCCTCGGCATCCGCGCCGCTGCCAAAGTGCAGCAGCGCACTGCCGCCGCCGCGCGCCAGCAGGCTCGTGCCGCCCACCCCCAGTGACTGCAGGAGGGCCGGGTCCCGCCAGGGCGCGGCCTGCGGACCAGCCGGCGGTGCGGCCTGCGGCGCGGCTGGTTGCGCGGCGTGCAGGGCGGGAGGTGCTGGTGCCGCAGGCTGCCCTGGCGGCGCCTGGCGCGCGACAAGGTTGGGCAGAAACAGAGCCTGCTGGTTCTGCGGCTGCTGCTGAGGGTGCTCGCCCGGCTGCTGGTCCCGCGGCTGGTTCGGCTGCTGCGGAAACTGCTGCTGCGGCTTGGGCTGTGCGCCCGATGGCTGCATCCCGCCAGCCTGTTCTGGCGCCTGTGGCACCGCGGTAGGTGCTATTTCCAGCGCCCGCACCGCACCCCTAGCCTCGCTATATTGCTGGAATAGCGCAGCTGCTGCCGTTGGCCGTTGGGGCGCCGGCACTTGGTCGTCTTCGCCCTGTGGCCCAGACTGCACCAAGGAGGCCGCAGCAGCGCGCAGGCCCAGCGCCGCCAGGCCCATGCTGGCGCCCACCGCGACGCTCATGGACCCTTGCCGCTTCGAGCATATTGGGCTGAAGGGAGACGCAGGGCAGGCATCATGGGCGCCGCGCTCCTGCTGCTGCTGCTGCTGCTGCTGCTGCTGCTGCTGCTGCTGCTGCTGCTGCTGCTGCTGCTGCTGCAGCGAGCGCCTTAGCGGCGTCGCTACTGGAGATGTCAAGAGGGCCTGTCCCGAAAAGAAGGGCATGCCGTAATACCCGTGAATGAAGGGCAACTGCCACCTGCCACGTGGGTCGGGCTGGAGCCAAACCTGCTCGCCCACATCCCCCCATGCTCCAGACCTTTTCAATGCATCGCTGCAAACAATCGGGCCGCCAACCTACAGCTCATTGCCATGACGCCCAAGCGCGTTTGAATCACACACCTGTTTGATATCCTGTGCACTGACACCGCCGTTCAGCCGTCGCCGTGGCGGGGTGGGCTGTGGCTCCAGCGGCTGGCTCTCCCGCAGGGGCTGCCGCTGCCGCTGCAGCGCGGCTGCACCTTGCATTTTAGCTGCGTCGCCGCCTTGCTGCTGCAATTCCAGCTTCTGCGACAGCGGCTGTGGCCGCTGGGGCTGCTGTCTCGCAAAGGAGGGCCGTGCGCCAGCAGCAGGCCTCTGCTGCTGTGGCACGCCTGCCACGCGCTGGCCCGGGCGCGCAGCCTGCGGCCGTGCGAACAGGCTGCCCTTGCAGCGGGGGCCTTTGGCTGCATCCTCCTGCTCCTGCGCCACCTGTCGGCCGCGCAGCAGCTCGGGAGTGCTGGCGGCGCCCAGGGCGTCGCACGCAAAGAGCCCGCCGCCGCCTGCACAGAACAGTTGAGTACAACCATCAGCATGTGTGCAGCAGCCGCAAGCGGCTGTTTATGCCAGGCAGATAGATTCGAGGTCTTGACCGGAGATTATCTAGTTCTACACTGCGTGCGCTCGTTGCGTATCGCGCACCATGCCATCGCCCAGGCGTGCCCGACCCCGGCGTGGCCAGCACCACGTCGTCCGACGGGGCACCGCCACCCGCGCCCTTGACCGGCGTGCAAAGGATAGTTTCAACGTCCATTTGTCAGTCCCTGCACGTTCCTAGCACTGCCGCTGCCCCTGCTAGGCTCGATAACGAGGCCTGCAGTGCACATGAAGCACGCTTCTGATGTACATTCTCAATCAAAGTATGCTATTTGTAGTGAGATACCGAATTGCGCTGAGAGCAGCAGGCTTGAGGGTAAATTGAATGATTGCCGCCAGATCACATTCAAACCACTGCCACAATACGGTATGACAACCTTCAGCATTATTGTCGTTTTCCATGCGGCGCTATAACCGAATTAACACGTGTAAAAAGCCTACATAGTATCTGCATGCACTTCGTGCTTACATGGTGATTGGTGCTGCACAGCGATCAATGGAGGGGCGTCCGCAGGAGCTGCGCGCGGCCTACGAGGTGCTGATCGCAACGAAAAGGACTCATAGCTGTATGCCATGCCACTGCACAACTGTGCAGCCGTGGCGGTGGCTGACGGGGTGGCTGGCGCGCTGCCGATCTGCTGCACTCACTGCACACCTGCACCCGATACAGGAGCTGCTCGCGGCCCTCTCTGCCATTGTGGAGGCCGACGACCGCAGGTGTGCACGTTAACGGCATTCGACGTGGTCAACACTGCCCCTGCAAGCGTGCCAAGATCTGCTTGCAGCTCGCACGTGGCGGACGTGCGCGCAGCTGGGCCGCGAGTTGCTCACACACACGCCCTGCATCCCATCGCGCCTGCAGCGCTGGTCCCGCGGTGGCGCGGCTGCGCTCTGCCAAACAGGCGATGGGTGACGCGTGCGACGCTCTGGAGCACCGGCTGGTGGGCGGGCGCACGTGGGTGTGGGGCTGGGCGCGGCTGCCATCCCGCGCGTTTTTGCACAAAGGGGCCAGAGGTACAGAGGATGCTGGATGGCGCGGCACCGCAGTAGAGCTCTCGTGGCAGCCACCTCACAGGGCTTTTGGCCAGCAAACAGCAGCTGCTGCTTCAATTTTCCCACCTTGCCGGTGCTGCTGTCGGGTCTGTATGGTGGGGAAACCGTGACGTCACTCAGTGTCACGCCCAACCCTGGTCTCGCCCACGCCCGCACCAGGCGGCGGCACGGGCGGCCAGGAGCGTGCCCGCGGCCCGCGACGCAGAGGATCCTCCCGAGGTCAATGCAGCCAGCGCCGCGGCCGACGTCGACGCGTTTCGCGCGCGCCTGCTGCGATGACGCGCGCGCGCGCGCCGCGCACCGCGCACCGCCGCTGGTGACGCGCACCTCGGGCCGCGCCGCGTCATGCTGCCGCGAGAGCTTCTTGCGGGGCGGCGGCCGCCTCTCAGGCCGCCCTTACTGTATCATCATTCGATCCATCGAATCAAAGCTCTTTGTGCAACTTGATAGTATTGCGATTTCTCAATAAGAGTGTTGTGACTGTGGAGGCAGCAGCCCAGCATGGACATCGTCACGCGCCTACTGTGGGGATGGGACGCCCGTATCCACGCCCCAGATCAGCTGGGCAAGGTGACCAGGAGGCCGCCTGGGGGCGCATTAGCCGGGGCCCAGCCGGCAGCGGACACTCGAAGTGCGTTGAGGGCCCCACGCCCTGCTGCCCTGGCGCCGTTGCACGCCTACCCCCCGGCTCAGGCGCCGCCACCACATGCGGCGAGCCGGCGAGTGGGTGTGGCGTGCGCGTGATGCGTGCGGCGCGCGCCTCGCCGGCGTCCCTACCGCAGGTGTTTGTGGTGACGGGCGCCAACTCTGGCCTGGGCTACGAGACCACCCTGCGGCTGGCGGAGCGCAACGCGCTCGTGGTTATGGCGGTGCGCAACACGGAGAGCGGCAACAGGTGGGGCCGTGCGGCGCGTGGCGGGGGGGCGGGGGGGCCAAGGTCCCTCACGGTGCGAGCCGGACGTCGCAGCGGCAGCCGTTTGGGCCGCACCGATTCGTGGATGCTTGCACCCATTGTCCTGGTGATCTGCGCCCGCCTCCAGGGCCGCGGAGGCGATCCGCTACCAGGTGCGCGGCGCCAAGCTGCTGGTGTGGCACGTCAACATGGCCTCATTCAGGTGGGCGCACCTTGATGCTTTGAAGCGTCGAACAATTTGATGTTGGTGCAGAGGTCCTTGCTTCTGCGCGTGTAAACAGCAAACGTTTTGCAGGTGTGGTAGCGGGCTTCCCACCAGAATCGCGTGGGTCTGTCGTCCGCCCACCAGCTCGGGTCCTGTCGCCCCCTGCCCTAGCAGGTCCGTCCGCGCCTTTGCATCCCGCGTGGCGGCGTCCTTCCCCTCCGGCATCCACGGGCTCGTCAACAACGCGGGCGTGCTGAACGCTCCGGTGTCGGGCGCGGCAGCGACATCTGAGAACGGGATCGAGGTGCGCCGCGCGCGCGGCGGGCGAGGCGCAGCGGGCAGGGCGCGGCAGGCTGGGCCGGGCCGATGGCGGCAGCGTGTTGCGTGGCCCAGGCGCTCTTGGCCGGTGCTTTGCTGGGTTGGTGGGTGTGAGCGGCACTCGAATGCACTGCGGCCCCGGGACAGGAGCCCAGGTGTTGGTGCCAGCGATCGTTGTTGAGGAGGCCTGCAGCAAAGCCTGATGCACAATACAAGTGTAAGCATGGGTTATGTGCGGAGCACACCAACATGCAATTGTTCCTTGAACTCACGTCCGCTTCCTCGCTGCCGCGCCGCCCCCCTCCACACTCCAGGTGACACGGGCGGTCGATTATTTTGGCCCCGTGCTGCTGACGCACCTGCTGCTGCCGTCACTGGCCGTGGCTGCGCCGTCGCGCGTCGTCAGCGTGTCGTCACTGGGGGAGGCGCTGGGGGCGCTCGACTGGGGGGACCTCAGGTGTGGCGGGGGAGCACAGCCTGCGCACACACGCTTTCGGCGTTGGGGCGCCGGCGCCAGCCCCGCGCGCTGCCTGCGGATTGCCTCCTCGGGCTATCTCAGTGGCGCTGCTTCAGTGTCCCATGCTGAGGCCTTGTGACGCGCTCTTGGACACGGGGGCGTATGCGCGCCCCTGCGCCTGCTGCTGGGCCCACTGCGAGCTGCCGTGCCCTGTGCTTCGGGACCGCCCCCCCTCGGAACGCCGCAGGGGCCTCAACAGCCCCGCGTCCACGTTCCGAGCTTACGGCTGCGCCAAGCTGATGCTGCTGATGTGGACGCGGGAGCTCAACCGCCGCCTGCGCGGCACGGGCATCGACTGCTTCGCTGTGCACCCAGGTGCGCTGACTTGGCACCTGCCGCTCGACTGGCGTGCATGCACGCGTGCTGACACACACACACATACACGCATGTTCAGGCACACCGCCTCATTGCTCGCAGCATGCGCTGCGACAGCAGAAGTGGAAATCGCAATTTGTCGCATGCATTGCAGCTGTGGTGTGAGGTGTACTGCAGGGCCGGCGCGCCACAACCCAGTCACCCGCGCCACGACACCTCGTCGCCACCCCTCGCCCCACGACCCCGTCCCCTGCGCTTCAACCCGCCCCCAAGGCGTGGCCCACACCCCCGGCGAGTACAAGTCCTCGGGGGCGCGCCTGTCCTCCTGGACCGCCTGGCTGGGGGCGCTGGTCCACGGCCAGACCCCGGCCTGGGCCGCCACCAGCCTGATCTACGCAGCCACAGAGCCACGCCTCGCGAGTGCGTGCTCTGGCCGGGGGTCGGGGGAGCACACGCCTGCCCAGGGCCCCCCTACGCCGCGCCCCGTCGGCCGCCGGTCGCGCCCGATCAACGTCCTCCGACCTGTGCCGCCGTCCTCGTCTTCGGCCGTCTGTCAACCCCATGCTTATAACACCTTGCAACGCGCCCCCCAAATTCTGCCTCCCCGTTCCCCCCCTAATCCCCCACCCCCAAAGGCCGTGGTGGCGCCTACATCGGCCCTCGCTACCTCCACGTGTTTGGCTACGCCGGCTCCAACACCACCACCCGCGCGCCCCTCAACCCCGCCGCCTCCGACCCCGCCGCCGCGCGCCGCCTGTTTGACGAGACCACCGCAGTCCTACTG
>NW_014010552.1:0-7277 GCF_000611645.1 Monoraphidium neglectum
GCCGCCGCCGCCGCCCGGCATGCCGCCGCCACGCGCGGCGCGCGTCAGCAGCCAGTAGGCCCAGCCCAGCAGCAGGACCGTCGGGGCCAGCCCCAGCAGCGTGCCGAGCACGCTGACCTCCGAAACGTATTTGACCGGCACCAGCCCCTCCGGCGACAGCCCCAGGTCGCGCTGCGCCTCGTCCATTTTCCGCTCGAAGCTGTCGACGCTGCCGATAACAAACGTGTACTTCGGGGCCTGCGGCGCGCTGTCCACGGACGCCGGGGCGCCACCACCAATAGTGACCCCCGAGTCGGTCGCGCCGCCGACGCGGGCGCTATCTGCGACGCCGGCTGATGCAGGTGATGGCTTCAGGTAGACGCGCGCGACGCTGCTGTTTACGACCTCCAGGCGCGCTACGGCGCCGCGCGCGAGGAGCTGCGACTTGAACTCCTGGAATGAGATCTCCTGGGGCCGGGGGGCGCCGCCCGCCAGGGCCATGTACAAGCTGGAGAGGGCGGCGACGCCGAAAGAGAACGCGAGGCTCTGCTGCAGCGACTGCTGGTTGCCGCTGCCGCCAGGGCCGCCGCCCTGCTCGCCGCCGCCGGGGGGCTTGCCCTCTGATGCGGGCTTGGGGCCGCCTGAGGGGGTTTTGGAGCCCTTGGGGTAGAAATTCCGAAAGCCTGCGAGGAGGGGTGTAACCAAGTGCGGGCGCGGTGCGTGCAGTTCGAAGCCTATGCTGGGCGCTACTAACTCTGAATGCCGCCGTGCAGCGGGAACGACAGCCCCTCCCTCGAAGCAGCGTTGCAGCCGCCGACGCCCGTTATCAATAAAACAGCTGTGTGGGCGGTCACAGTTGAGGAAGGGAGGAAAGTGGCCGCCTCTGCTGTGCTACGGCCCGATGCTGTGTTGACCGAAAGTGCCGCACCCTTTGGAGCATCGCTGGAGAAGGCACGCCCTCCCTTGCTCATGCGCCAGCGCATCGCCGCCTGCGCATCGGTTTTTTGATTGCATGTAAACAGTAAGCGTATGAGCGGGGGAGCATGAGAGCAGCTTACATACTTGCGATGGGCGGGCCGGTCGACATCACCGCTCGCGAACCGCTTGAGCTGCACAATAATACGGCGCGCTCCGTGGCACCTGCAGCGCCCTCACCTGTGCCGCCCCATTCCCGTCCCAAGGTCTCGACAAGCTTGATGCTATGAGTTGCGAGGACAGGCCAGCGCCGAAAAACGTCCTCACAGGTCCCGTTGCGTGACGACTAGTTGCGATCTGGTCTGCTGCTTGTCGCAGCAGCAGCCATCGCCCAAGCCCATATGTCACTCCCCTATACATAGCGACTCGTTACTATGATTCATGCGGTCTGGAAGCCAGGAATTGATGAAAACGATGGAAAGCGACGCAGCAGGGACACACTTGCTACTGATAAATCGCATCACTACAATTTCAACACTTGCATGCAGCAGAACGCGCTGTAACTTCGTCCCGATGCCCCAACGACGAGCAAGGAAGCTGCTCGCAGGGTCCCGCACGACATGAGGCCTTCTCGGAGTTCTACACAGGAGTAGCAGGGGCGCAAACCTATTTTTGGATATCTATTAGCCACATACCAGGCACAAACGTCCGTAAGCTGCTGTTCAGCACGGGAAACATGCCACTTGCGGATGCGCGTTGCGCTCCAGACGGCTATGCTGAAGAGCTTCAGGCCATTGAGGACTACAGAAGATTTGCCGTGCTTACGATTCAGCGCTTCTGGCGAGGCCATGCAGTTAGGCAGCGGCAGCGGCGCCAGGTGTGCCAGCTGCTGCTCTCGCCGCTGGTGGAGGTGCTGCTCGCGCTGCTGCCATTTGGACCCGTTTGCGTGTAGAAAACCTGCATGCGTAACATCCTCGATAAAATTGCGCTTTACCTTCATCATATGCAGAGGGACGAAGCGGCCTCGCACGCAAATGCAGACGCCGCTGCCAGTCGAAAGGCTGCACAGCTGTACCGCGCCGCTCGGGCCATCCAGGACGCATGGCGAGGCCGCGCCAACCGCCGGATTTTCCGCTATTACCAGCAGCTGTTGGCATTCAGGTGATGGATTGGAATGTTCGCCTGCTGCCCATTTGGACAGAGACAGGCAGCTGTTCTTGATAAGCAGCAACTGCAACTGGCAGCCGCAATTCGGCCCACTCGCCGCCACACAGCCCCCACAATACCAAGCTCCCCACCCGCCGTGCTCAGGGGCGGTGACGACCCCCGGGCGCTGCTGCGGGCCATCAACCCGCGAGAGGCGGCTCTGCTGGATGCGGCGGCCGGCGCGCACGTGAGGTTCAGGCTAGGGGGCGCGAGCTTCCCGCCACAGGTGCTGTACAAGATCTTCACACACAGGCCGGTGGCAGGTGGGCTGCTACTGTGCAATGGTGCAACGTCAAGCGCCGTGCCTCCCGCCGCGCCTTGACGCGCGGCCAACACTCCGCATACCGCAAAGGCACCAACTCAGCCGAAGCGCCCACCAACAAATCGACATTATCGCACGCACGCTGCTGCCGACCCCAGACATCAACGCCTTTGCGCCGCGCGACTACGCGGCGGAGGCGCCGGACCGCAGCGCCTGCCTGGACGCCGGCACTGGCGGTGCAGCAAAGCGCGCGCGGCGCCAGCCCGATGCAGCCCGGGAACCCATCCGCGCTGCGCAGTCTGACGCGGGCTTGGAGTTGAGGTGCGCGCGATGCAGCCTCCTGCACGGCGGGGCGCGGCAAACACAAGGAAGTATGCATTCGGCAGGCGCGCAGCCATGCATATCGGCTCCAAACCAATGCCGTCATGGTTGGCGCACACTGACGTCTTAATCGCCTCCGCGGCGCCGCCACGATGCACAAGGCCATACCTCTGCCCAGACGGGACGACCGGCTACCGCACCACCCGCGGCTGGTACCGCCGCAGCGACCGCAACGGCTGGCGGCCCGCGGCCCCCCACCTGCTGTTCGACCCAGAGCAGCGGGCCGCGCTGGGGCTGAACGGCGGCGCCGCCAGCGGCAGCGGCGGGTGCGGTTGGGGCACGAGCGGGGCGATGCAGCTGCGGTGCCGCCACGATCGCAAGCAGAGGCGGCGGCGGCGCCCGAGGCTGGCATCAACAAGCAGATGCGTGATTGGTGAAACTGACGGCTGCGAAAGCGGTCGTGATTTGGAGATGGGAGGGCGCGTGAATCACAGCAGCAAGAAGGCGCGCAGTGCGCCTGTGACGCACCACAGCCCCCTGGTTAGGAGGTGGGTAGTGTGTTGCGCAGACGCCGCGAAGCGTGCTGCAGCCTTGTCTGCTCTTGATTGGCGGCATGACTGTGGGATGGTGGGAAGTGTGCGGGGGTTCTGCCCTCTGGCAAAGCGCTTCTAGCAATGGGAAGAGCATAGGGCACGTGCATAGAGTGGTTGAGTGCGCTGGGCCATAACAGCAAATCGCCGCCAACCTCTGCCGCAGGGAGGAGCGTGCTCGGCGCGCGAAGCAGCGACGACGGGCGTGGCTGCTTCAGCTCTACAGACAGGGGCGCGTCGAGGTCAGCGCAGCGCACGCCGCTGGCAGTGGTGAAGCGGCTGCAGCTGCAGTCAGGGACGGCAGTGACTTAGCCTTCGCCAAGCCGCACCCAGCAGCGTCGCAGCGCTTCACTGGCAGGGGCGCCCGCATGCAGGGGGTGGATGCGGCGGTGGCAGCAGTAGCAAAGGTTGAGGCGGTTGATGCAGAGGAGGTATTGCTGGCTGACCTGGAGCGAAGGTTGCAGTGTCTGGACAAGAGGCGCCAGGTTGTGGCCTGCCCACATGATGGCAGCGGTGGTGGCAGCAGTGTCGTCAAATGCAGCGGCGGCAGCGACGAAATCCCTGGGCGCAGGCAGAAGGGCACCAGGCAGGACAGCGAGGACGGCAGCGCGCTGCTGACGTGGTGCCAAGCCCTGGACTTTGAGGCGTACACGGCCAGCTGGGCCGCCGCAGCGTGCAGCTTGGGGTCGGAGGCGGCGGCGGAGGGCCTGCTGGTGGAGAGGGCGCTGCTCGCGCACCTGGCGGCGGCGCAGCAGCAAGGGGAGGCCATTTGCGGCGGCGACGCGCTAGTTGCACGCGCACAAAAGTAAAGCACGCTTCTGTTGGGACTGTTGCAGATACATTGTCGTCATTGCATTGCTTCACGATACCCTGGGAGGTCGGTAAGACAAAACAACCACAGACAGCAGGAGTCATAAAAGCTCTGGCTGTGGGATGCCGTCTAATGAACACCGTTGGAAGGAAACACCACGGATGTCTGGTCGCCGTAAGATGGCCGAGCACTGCTCTGGCAGAGCGTCACTGGCGCGGCGCCCCGAGGTTGCACAGCAGGGGCTGTAGGCAGTGACATCACCAGGACGAAGCCACCTTCCTCCTGGAGGCCCGCTTGAACAGCCGACACCCGCACAGCCTGCCCTCACTGATCCAGGGGCCATCACTGCCCAGCAATGACACGTGATCAGCTGCCGTCACCCGCAGGCTCGATCACCGTCTTTCTTTAGGCCGCAAGGTTGCCAACAGCTCGCATGACTCCTAGAGTCCCCTGCACATGCGGGCAAGGGTCCTTGGTAGGATCGCCTTCACACCATCTTTCCGCACGGCTGCAGCCGGTGCTTGCAGCTGGCATCTTGACAGTCTCTTTGCACTGACTCTGCACGGTTGACTGCGCAGCAGCGCGACTCAGTGACTGCCAAACTGCCATGACTATCATCGC
Source organism: Monoraphidium neglectum (assembly GCF_000611645.1). NCBI lineage: Eukaryota > Viridiplantae > Chlorophyta > Chlorophyceae > Sphaeropleales > Selenastraceae > Monoraphidium > Monoraphidium neglectum. The sequence continues at coordinate 4,706 of NW_014010552.1, forward strand.
ACCTGGGTGGTCTGGCTCATGCTTTTACCGGCCTTCTTTTACCAGCATTCATGGAACATTGTCTTTGCTATCAGTGGCAACGTGGTTGAGCAGGCGAGCCAAGAGGCGGCAACGTGCACCCCTGTCATACGGTAGTCACAAACAGAGCGGGCGAGGTTTTCATTGTCGTAAACGGAGCAAGACCACTTCGGGCAGCTCCCTCGGTGTGAGCGCTGTGTTGCCAGAAGGCAAGCTCGAGTTGCGACCTGCGAGGTAGGCGCGTGCCTGGCTCAGACATGCCGAGCATGCCCCTGTGAATACCCTGTTACACCGTCTGAGGTACTTCGACTTGCAGTCGCAGTAGCAGGCGTGTCTTCAGGGTTGCTTAGTCGTGTTGAGGTGATGCCATGCACTGGTGGGCGGCAACGACCATCTGGTATCCCAGGTCGAACAGGTTTTGTCCTGCTGTTCTCACTCCAGTTGCACCTGCTTGCGAGCGCCAGGCAGCATGAGATTTGCTGACGTGGAAGGGCTGAGGACCTGGTTGGAAAGCACTGAGGAAGGCTACGGGGAGTACGCTGCGCGGCTGTGGGCGAGCGGAGGGAACAATGTTCGTCAGTTGGCGAATGGCAGTGTGGAGGACCTCATGGACGCTGGCATCACCAACCGTTTGCATGCCATAGACATCAAGTTGGTCGCAGGTGACAACGCGGTCTTGACTGCTTGGACCATTCCGTTGATGCTTTGCATTCATGGTGCAGTCAGTTCCTTGCCGTGTCCACCATCGAAGCTGTAGCAGCCTTTGCCAGCCAAATTTGGTGTTTGTACAGGTTGTATGGTGCAGCAGTAATTGTAAGACAGGTTGCTATTGCTGCTGTCTTGGATGGCCCAAAACCGTATTGCACTTACTGCATGCTGCATGCTGCCCTCGCCCCAGCTTCCGCCACGTTACTCTGTGCTCTGCTCCCTTGCTGACGTCCTGCAAATGTGCTGCATTTTGCCGTTCCAATGGAATCAATTGATCTGCACAATACTGTCCAAGTGCAGCGGACGCAGCAGCGGGTGAGGCATGTGTGTTGCAATGACCGGATTGTGCTCGGGCTCCGCGGGGTTTGCCACAGCAAGTGGGGGTGAAGGGGGAAGATGGTCTGGGCTAGACTTGTACAAAAGACCCAGTCGCTCGGAGCATGTGTTGGCGCAGTCCACAGCGCGCAAAATGGACCAACATACACCTGCTGCTTGTCTTACGCAATATGAAAGCCGTGGCGCGTCGTCCGACCTGCTCGCAGCGGGCTGGCGTACCACTGTCACGGCATGAGGCATGCGTGGGTGGTTCCATTGTGTGTTTGTTGTGCTTTGTGCCTCATTCTCCGCATGTAAGACCTTCTAACAGCCTGGCTGCACCCCCCATGTGCCTGTCATGGCTTCCGCATGGGTTTCCCCCGTCGTCCCACACCACCAGCCGGTGAGTCATACATTGCGTTCCGTCAATGCTTGTGATCCTGCCAAGCAACCCTCTGCCCTCACTCCAATCCCTGGTTGTAGCCTAGCCAACGCGTTGCTGCCTAGGCGCGTACGGCAGCAATCGCGTGAACTTCCCGCATGGATTCAGCCTGAGTCAACGTACACACCAATTCATCACCTGGGGGAACGGGCTGTGCATGCATGTTGGAATTACTTCAATGCTTGCACGACTCAATTGTAGCATCAACAAACAAACAAACTAGCCAGCAAGCAACAACCTGTGCGACTGGCCGTGCTGTGCTTGGCGTTCCCCAGCTACACTGCACCAGCAGGAACAGCGCATGGAGCGACTTGTGGAGCAGCACCGCCAGCTTCTGGAGCAGCAGCAGCAGCTGGAAGAGAAGCTGGAAAAGTCGGGCGTGTTGCAGGATGTCTTCCTGCAAGTGCTGGACTACTCAGAGGAGGTTATCAGCACTGCGCCCAGCAGAGTGGGCTTCAAGCAGCAGCTGGTAGACACGTACAGCGAGCAGCGCACCGGCGCAGCCGGCGATGCCATCTTGTGCATGGTCACCAACCAGTACCTCCCCGAGAGGTTCGTCATCGGCACACACCTCTGGAAGCGGGCCTGGCACAAGTGAGTGGCTTGCACGACATGCCTTGAGGCCGACATGCATTGCCGAGCAGAGTCACATCCTGTTTACTCTGTTGGACGGAGCGTCGTCGGTGTTGTGGTGTTTGTGCATGTGGTGGCTCCAGCATGTGACGGTGAGAATGGCTTCGAGCTCAGCAACATAGACTGTATTTGCGAGCTGCACAGCAGATGTATGCTTGGCCCTTTACTTGCATAGCACATGGATCACATTGTTTGAACATGTAGCCGTCATCCACTAACGCACGTGCATGCTGACCTGTGCAGGCTCATGTGGGTGCTGGACCTGGCTGGACAGATCGATGACGTCAGGAACGGGCTGCTGCTGTTCAAGCCCATTGCGTGGGCTTTCAACACATCTCGGATCTGCTTCGAGTGGGACACGGAGGAGCAGCGGTACGCGCCGCACCTGCTGGACGCCCGCCTCAAGGAGACGACGCTCATTGACAAGCTGCTGGAGCTGAACGCCGAGGTAGGGGC
>NW_014010551.1:0-7273 GCF_000611645.1 Monoraphidium neglectum
CCCGCCGCCCCGCCCCCTCAAGCCGCCTGAAGCGCCCGCGGCCGGAGCCACTCACTTGCTGGGCGCCGGCAGCGCCTTGCGGCTGGTCTGGCGGGAGCTGATCGTCCGCGCGATGCTGGGCAGCGGCTGCAGCGCGGCGCCCGCGGTCGGCTTGACCAGCAGCTTGGAGCGCACCCAGCCGTCGAAGCCGCCGTCGACGACGAAGACGCGGCCGAAGCCGCGCTTGGCGAGCTCCCTGGCGACGGACTTCGAGGCGGAGCCGTTGCGGTCCAGGAGGATCACCTTGGAGCCCTTGCTCACGCGCTTGAGGGACGCGATCTGGGTGTTTGGGGGGTCGTGGGTGTGTTGTGTGTTTGTGGGTGTTTGTGTGTGTTTGTGTGTGTGTGTGTGTGTGTGTGTGTGTGTGTGTGTGCGTGTGAGAAAGTGAGTAAGCGTGCGTGCGTGTGTGCACGCGAGCGCACGGGGAAGGTGCGCAGCGATGGGGGTTTCCAGCGCCGCTTGTGCCTGAGCTGCACAGAGAGATGCAGCCAATGAGCTCCTGCAACGCCCCACGGCGCCGCGTGCACACGCTCTCGCTGCCACCACAACTCGGGGTGCGCGGCCCTCCCCCTCAGCCCCGCAGCGGGAGGCCCGCTGCCTCGGCGGCCGCAGCCCGGCTCCACCACCCATGAGGTCTCCACGGGGCCGCACGTTACCCCCCTCGGCCGCCCGCCGCCACAGCCGCAGGCCGCGTCCCTCGGGCGCGGAGCTTGCGCACGCACGCCTGCTCGCCCCTGCGCGCGCGTGGCAGCCGCCCCAGTTGGCAATCAATCCCCCGCCCCTCGCCCGCACGCGGCCGCCCCAGCCTGCAGCCACACCTGCAGGGCGGTGACCTGGGACTCGATGTAGCCCGCGTCCCTGAGGCTGCCGCGCAGCTTCCTGTCCGCGATGGAGTAGAGCTCCAGCTCCACCAGCTTGCTGCCGCCCCCGGGCAGGTCTGGGACGCCGCTCGTCTCCTTCTCCTTCTGCAGGGCCGGCCGTGGGAGGGATGTGATGCGGTGCGGTGCGCGGTCCATGTGACGCGACGCGGCGCGTGTGGGCGCGTGTGGAGGAGTGGAATGTGCGGGCGGTATGTGGAGCTTGTTTGTGGATGGATTCGCCTGCATTGGGCGCGCGGCGCGCAGCGTCTGTTGCGCTGTGCCGAAGGGCGGGGGCGCCGGGAGCGACGGCGAGTTCACCTCGGGGCGCCCATTCAAGAGCTGCTATTGCAGCTCTCCCCATCCCTGCAGTCAGTGCTCTCTCTCGCGCTCTACTTGTTTCCCCCACAAACACACACGCTTGCTCGCTGGCTCGCTGGCTGGCTCTCGCGTTCTGCCCCTGCCTCCCCCTCTGCCCCTTCTGTCTCCCTCTCCTCTGATGCACCTGTCCACCATTTTCCTCTCCTGCCCCTGCCCCCGCAAAAACCGCACACACTCACTCACATGCAGGCCCAAGAGCATAGCCTCCCATACCTACACCAGCCCACAGCCACCCCCGCCCATATCCGCCCCTAAAGGCTCATCACTCCCTCTAACCGCCCCACCAACCCACCTCAGTGCGGATGTCCACAATCAGGGTGTCCCCGCTGTTGAGCGCGTCCAGCGCCTGCACCGCGGTGATGTCGCCCGCGTAGCCGCGCAGGCCGCCCGCGACGCCGCCCAGCAGAGGGGGCGCCAGCAGGTACAGCGCCAGCGCCCCCAGGCCGTACTCCCCGAGCTCAAGGGGGGACGCGCTAGACAGGAAGGCAGCCGCCTGCACGGGGATTTGAAAGGCAAGGGTCGGTGGGTTGGGGCTTCGGCCCGCCGGGGGGTTGTGTCTCAGCCTAGGCAGTGAGCAGTCAGGCCCTGAACTACCGAGAGGGGGCGGGGAGGGGCTGCCCGCACCTTGGACAGCAGGGGCTGCGCGGCCGTGGCGCCGTCGGCGGCGGTCTTGGCGACGGTGGAGGTGGTCTTTGACACTGTGTCCAGGTCAACGCCGGTGGACTTGATGGCACCGGTGAGGGTGTCCTGGGGGCACCACAGGGGGGGGGCCGGTAGTGGTGTCGTGGATTACTAGGAGTTCGGCCCAATGCAGCGGGGGCTGGGGCACTAGGCGCTGCTGCAGTAAGCCTGGCCGGCCCACAGCAGCCGCGAGACCCTGGCCGCCCGGCCCTGTGCAGCCCGGGCTCGCGTGCAGCGCGGTCGCGCGCCCAGCCCTGAAACGGACGGGCGCCGGCCGCCGCGCCGGCTGCTGACGCCTCCCTTTCCCCTGCCCCGGCCCGGAATCGGCCCCAGGCGGTCCCCGGCTCCTCCCCCTCCTCCTTTCCCGCGCCCTCCTCCTTTCCCGCCCCACCTGGCCTCAGCATACTCCCAGCCGCGCGCACCTGCACAATGGGCACCGCCTTCTGGATGGCCGGCCCCGCCACGTCAGACGTGACCTTGACCGCCTCCTTGACCGCGGGCGTCACCGCCTCCACGCCCGACTGGATGTAGGGGGATGCCACGTCGTAGCCCTCCTTCAGGGCCTTGGCGGCGCTGCCCAGCACGTCCAGCCCTGTGCGCACGGCGGAGCCGGTGGCCTGGGGTGGATGGGAGAGGCGGGGGGGCGCGGGCGCGGGCCCGGGAGCAAGGGTGTCCGGGGGAGTGGGTAGGAGGCGGGGGGTTCGGCCGGCTGGGGAGCGCGGGCCTTGCGGGCGCGGACGCCGTGGGCGGCGCGGCGCCGCTGGCGTTGGCGCTGCTGCATTGCCGAGGGCGGGGATCCCCGGGCGGGGGCGCAATCTTGGCGGTGTGTCATGTTCATGAGGTGAGGAGCGTGCAGCGCCCTGGTGGATGCTGCTCCCAGTCTGAAGGGGCTGCCGTCCCATGTGGCAGCTGTAGCCGTGAAATGCCCCGCACACCCTCCAACCTGGCGCAGCACGGGGGAATCCAAAGATGCAAAGAGGGGTTTGACCCCCATGCCGCACACCTTGACAGCCTCGGTCACGGCCGCGACGGTCGTGTCCACTGCGTCCTCTGCACGCGCCGGCTGCGCAAGCAGCAGGCTGCTGACAAGCCCCGTGAGCGCGACGTTGCGCGCGGCTGTGCGTGCAGGTGTGGATGGGCGCGGATTGGTGTGGGGCAGGGTGGGCAGCGCACGCGGCGGGTGCGCGGGTGACGTGCTGCAGCATGAATGCAAGCTGGGCGAGCTGATCCGATTATGATCAGCACGCTGTTTTCAGGTGCCCCGCGAGACAGGCTGTGGGCGTGGCGACTTGCAGCAGCGCCTCGAGGCAGCGCCCTGTTCGTGAGTGTCGCGTTCTGTTCAGCTCACCGACGGGGGCCTTCAGCTGCTTCGCAGACGGCTTGGCCACGCACTCAACGCGCAGCGCACGCATCCTGAGAGCCATTGCGGGGTCGTCGTTCGCGCCGGATCAGGAGCGCGTGGTGAAGTCTCTGTCTGAGCGTAACGAGTGCGTGGCCTGGCCGGTCAGTCAATGAATTGATCCGCGTGAGTGGGCATTTGTCCAAGGGCCTCTCGGCTGGTTGAGTGGGAACCACTGGTTTCGGGGAACGGGTGTCCAGAGCAGCCGGCCATACACACTGCAGACACAGGCCAAGGGTGTGGTTTTCAATCAACGCGGATTGCAACACATGGCTTCCCTACGCCCTGGCGTGCTAGCGCTGGACGCGTCGATCCTGGGCGGCATGGGGTGCCCCGTGCCGGTGGCGGGTGCCGCCCGCACCTGAGACCGTACGTGGCTCTACTTCAATCACTATAACTTACCATTGAAAGAACGGGTATGGACGGGATACCCCACTCGCTTTGAGCACAATGCTGCTTGCCACATCTGCCGTGTGCGGTGTCTACGGTGGTGATGACCACTCTGGGCGCCCCACGGTAATCGAACCCTCGTCAATGCATGCATGCTACGACGGAACTTTCGTCTATGTCTTTACCATTGACTGTGAAGAAAACGATTACCATAGACTGGTGGTCGTATCGCACCAGGCGCTTACCGTACTTCGCGCACAAAATTGTGTTGGGTAACTCCGGCCCAACCGACGACTCAGCCGAGCTCGCTTCATCCCTTCGCCACTTCTCTCCAGCATTTTGTCTATGCCACCCAAACGCAACAGTTCTCAGTCCGCACATTGTGGCTTGTCACGCCCGCGGCTTTATCGGACGCCGCACGCCTGAGGCCCCCCAGCTGCACTGAACAAGGTCTGCAGATGCCTGTTGCTCACTTCGCAGTCCCGGCTGGTTGCATCCTTCTGCATCACCCGCATGCATGTTCATCGCATGCAGTCCACAAACGCCGCCGCCGCCCATCGGCAGGGCGTTTCGAGCCGAAAGCGCACATCGCCCTTGGCGGCCCCCCCCCCAGTGTTGCGGGGGCCGGGGTGGCATGTCAGGGCACCAGGACTGGGACTCAAGCTTCCCTGGAAGCTCTGATCGTGCCTGATCAGCTGACCTGTGGTGACAAGACAAGATAGTCTGCCGTCCAGATGATGAAATCACGTGACCGTGCCAGGTGACAAAACGCGGGGACCAACGCGCAGCTGCGGAGGTATTGTGCTCTGTTGCTCGAGCGCATATACTGCTGGCACCATGCGGAGCTGCTCAGCTTGGCTGCGCTCTCTGTGCGCAGTGCTGTTCGGCTCTGATGAGTGCCTGCCTGGACCTGGTCCTGGAGTTTACCGACCTGGAGCAGGCAGCTAGGAGGAGCCTGGCAAGTTTGGCGCCTACCGCCGGTGACGAACCTCGCAAGGTGAGGTTTGATTGCAATCGTCGGCCTGTCATGTCATATAGACTGTCCAGACAAACCCGCACCATACGTCTGTGTCCTTCGTGCTAGCGATCCACCCTGACTGGGCCTTGTTGTCCCACAGTAAAGTGCGAGGACATCCAGCTCGAGGGAAATCAGAAGCTTGGCATCTCTGCTTCGTCTTCCAGGCGTAGGGCCGCGGTCTGGGCAAGGCGCAAGGCCAGCATACGGAGATGGCGTACATGCAGCCTTCATGTGAGTGTTCAGCACGTACCTCCTCGAGGAGTGACAGTTAAGCTGCTGCAGTATCACAGTGCCCTGCCTTTGGCCTATGATTGACCCCGTAGCGACCCGCGCCGCCCCGGGTGCGTCCTCCCCGCCATGCGCAGCCACGCCGCCAGGGCCGCACAGCCATTTGACATGCGGCGGCTGTGCAACGCTGCTGATGTACCCACAGGTGAGCTAACATGCTGGGCAAGGGGTTGCTTGCTTGGCGACCAGCCGGTTTGGCATGTGCCAGGGCAGCGTGCACATGACAGCGGCCCCACACCCACCTGAGCGCACCCGCCCATGTGTGCGCAAGCATGCACGTGCGCGAGACGTTTGCCGACGTACCCATGACCCACCCACGCCCCGCAGCAGGGCGCCAGCAACGTGCGCTGCTCGCGGTGCGGCCACATCACAGCCGCGCCGCCCGCGCCGGCGCCGGACCCAAACCTGGCCCAGGCGGTCTGCAACGGCTGCCGCGTGCTGCTGGCGTTCCCCCGCGGCGCGCAGAGCGTGCAGTGCTCCCTCTGCAACACGGTCACTCAGGTGAGGCGGCGCGACCCGCTCCTGGCGCGGCCGGCTGCCGCGGCGGCGCGGCCCCGCCAGCCGCAACGCCTGTCTCGCGCGAGCGCTCCGCTCTTACCAGGTTGCCCGCTTCTTTTTCTCAGTGCCCCCGCCGCGCGCCATCCCTCGTTCCAGGTGCCGGTGTATGGCCACCTGAACTGCGGCGGCTGCAGCATCACGCTCCTCTATCCCCTCGGCGCCCAGTCTGTAAAGTGCAGCGTCTGCCACCACGTGTCCCCGGTGCCCCTGCACGACCCGTGGCAGGGCGGCGGCAGCGGGGGGCCGCATCGGCAGCAGAGGCGCGCGCCGGCCCACCCGGTGCACACGGTGGTGGTGGAAAACCCGCCGTCGCTGGACGCGGATGGTAACGAGGTGGCCAACATCGCGGTCGGGGTGAAAGAGGAGGACTTGCGGCGGGCCGCAAAGGCGGGGGCGTGAACGCTGGTCGGCGCGCGCGGCGAGCCCGAGAAGGGCGCGCCCTCGCCCCGGCCTGCCAGCATCGATCAAGGCCGGAGGCGTGTCTTGGCTCGATGCCTGGAGCAAGGGCTGATTTGATATGCAGCGTGAGGCTCTGATTTTATTGAGGGGAGGGCGACGCACACCCAAGCATGGGCCCATTACTCATGGCCTTCACCTGTGACATCCTTCGTGCAACCTTCTCCTTTTGTGTGTGTACACTCGGGCTTTGCGGTGCCCTAACATGATTTGCTGTTGCCACGTACCAGACGCTTGTACCATGACCGTGCATGCATCTGTGTGCACACCCTGTTGTCAGCTTTTACAAACCGCGCGTCAATCGAAAAACAACCTACAGCAGCCTGCCGACGAGCATGTACAACTTAGCATTTCGTATGGACACGCAGTCACTCGTATTGATGGGTCTCGCATTTGGCCAAAGTGTGACGCACGGTCAGCACCACAGTACGGCTGTCCACTTGCTGTCTTTCGGCCCAGTCTGCTCGCTGGTCGGGCGGCCTTTTCCGAGCGTGGTAATCTGCACACTCTCTGGCCTAATTTCCGGGGGGTGCATGGCTCCAAGCGGGTGCAGCAAGGTGGCGGCGACCAGGGCGATCAGCAGGCACTGGGCTGCACCGTGGTGGTGATGGACGGGCTGTAACAGGAATCCACAGTCTTGCTACCCAGACAGCAGAGGCGCCAGCACCACACCGGCACGGCTGCTTTGCGCGCTTTGCTGCACCTCTGCTACTGGAGTGGCGATTGGATGTGCTCGGTGCACGGCACTGTGTGACAGCGTGCACGGTTTTGCTTGAACTGGTGGTGTCTTACACATTGCGCAGCGTCGTTTCAGCCCTCTGTGTGATGCACTGCCAACCCCGCCGGCGGTGTGAGGCCGGGAGACAGGCGGCCGCATACGATCCTGCTGTCACGCATGTGCGATGCTGCTGCGGCTGAGTCGGGCCGCCTAAAAAGCCCCCAGCCTGTCGGCAACCTCGTCTTGCGCGGTCTTGATCACCCGGCTGCGAATCAGGTTCGCTACAGGCCGCCCAACCCAGCCGGCCGCGGCGACCACCCCGCCGCCGATCGCGCCGCCGGCGCGCCGCAGCGGCCCCGGCTGCGGCCCCGCCGCCGCCGCCGCCGCAGCGTCCGTGCCTGCGGCTGCCGCGGCGCCCTCGCCGGCGTCGGCCGTCCCTGTTTCTCCGCCGTCGCTGGCGGCGCGCGGGCCGCTGATTAGGGGACCTA
>NW_014010550.1:0-7272 GCF_000611645.1 Monoraphidium neglectum
GAACAGTGGGGGTTGGAGGGTGGAGGGGGAGGTGAGCGGTTTTGAGGGTTGTGACAGCCTGGGGATGTGTGGACTTGCAGGTGGCGTGTGCATGATGCTGCAGGTGGTGGCGGCGTCCTGGACATTCTGGTGCGGTAGGGAGGGCAACCCAGTCGGGAGGGTGCGTCGCAGTGTTGTCATGGGTGGCAAAGGTGGCAACGCGGTCGTGGTTGGCTGCATGATGCTGTGCGAGGACAAGGTGCGGCCACCAGCTGCTTTGCAATCCAGCTACCTCTTGTTGACAGCTTGCAACCAGGCAACTTTGCTCTCTGAATTTGCACACAAGCAAACGTATGGACACTTCCACATCCAACACTTGATCCCGCCCTCACACACGAGCGTATGCGCAGGTGCCTGCACACGCACACATACATACACACACACACACACACACACGGGCAATCACACACACATGCAGACACACACGCGCGCGCATGCACGATCCTGTGCGCACACGCAGACACCTAAACACGTATGAACACATACCTGTGCATCATAGCCAATCAGGTGGCCGAAGCGTGCCGCAGGGTGGGTGCCGGTCTGTGGAGGAATTCGCGTCACATCCCTCATGACCTGGGGGGGGGGAGGAGGGGATCGTGCAATGGTGGTGCCAGGAACAGCTGGCGCGCGATCCCACGACGCCACAGAGCATGCATCTGGAAGGGCAAGGCAAATCCGCAGTCAAGCCAGAGCGTTGAACAGCAGCAGCAGGCACACGGTAAGGGTGGGCTCTCCTGCGTGCCAGCTGGCAGGTCAGCCTGTTGCGGGGCCACACGAATCAGGAAAGCAGGAGCCCACCTGTATGTACGTGTCGGCTGTGCTGATGTTTGTGCTGGTGTGGACCTTCTGGTCGTAGAGGCCGTACGCGAGCTGCTTCATGTTGCTGATGCCTGAGAAGACGTGGTAAGAGGTAAGAGTTGTGGTGTGTGGTAGCAGCAAGGGTATCTTGTTGCAACTCTTGACTCACGCGCGTGTGCATGTGTGTGTGTGTGTGTGTGTGTGTGTGTGTGTGTGTGTGTGTGTGCACATGCACATGCGCATGAGCACTCACCCCGTGTCACGTACAACGATGTGTGCAGGTGAGCACGGCACGATTTTGCACAGCACGAGAAGTATCAAACAGCAAAGAGTCAGCATTGATGATAGAAAATTGGCTGAGACCCCAACCAAACAGTGGTATCACCTGCGTTTGCGACGCGGCTCTTGACCAGCTTGGCAATCAGGTGCTCTGGCATGATCTTGCCAGTCTTGTGGTGCTTTGTGATGCGACGCAGCACCTCCGGCTCCCACGTCCTGTATAGCAAGGAACAAGTTTGTGATTATTTAGCAGTGATTGCAGCAAGTTGATTCAGGACCTATTGCAGAATCAAGTTGGCTGCGTTGTGTTGCAGTGTGTTGTCTGTTGCAAAAGGCGGCATTCCTGGGGCGGTGGCAAGGGGAGCTGTGCAGCGCAACAGGCGGATGCGGGTGGCCAATGCATCGCTATGCACACAAGTTGGGACTACGCGTTGCAAGGAAGCCGCTGCGTTGGGGTTGCAAAGGGCCAGCGCCATGGCCCGCAGTGCCTTTGACAGGACTGCGCCAAATAGGGCAGCTTCCAAAGGGTGATGATGATGATGCTGTGCGATGATCGACGCCAGCCGCACTCACCAGTTCTCGAGCATCTGGCTGGGGGCCTCGACAAAGTCAGTGTCAGTGCTGGTGCCTGTTGGGGCGAGCAGGAGGGGAGGGGGTGTTTGGCATGGACGGCAGGTGAAAATTTTTCGCTTCAAGAGGACCCGCCACGACTCCATACACCAGGCACAGATACTTTAAGGACCCGAACACAGGTTTACTTGAGCACTGGGCCAATACGACCGGCTACACCAAGCGTTTGCAGGGCAAGGCAGCAGTGCAAGGCAGCACGATCGGCATGCCGCATGTGGGTTGTGGCCTGGGGCAGTCTGGGTGAGGAGGATGCCAGGTCATGAGTTCGGGGAGGGGGTGCTCACCCGCAAAGCTGGCGATCTTTGTGCGGCCGAGGATCTGGTGGAACATGTGGCCCATCTCATGGAACAGGGTGGTCTGGGGTGGGCGTGAAGTTGGGTGAGAAAATTTGGTTGAATGGGGGTCAGGGAGGGGGCTAGACGCGTGGGTTGTATGTACTAGTGTGTCTGAGTTGTGACGGCATGGCTGTGAGAGTGGTGTGGACGCATTCGGGACGCCCAAGCATGGATTGTTTTGAGCACATCTGTGGGACCAACGTGCGATGCAGCGCAGCATACTAAGTGAAGTGGCTCGGACGAACTCGCAGATCTCACATACTGGTGGCGCAAGTACAGCAACCGACTCGACAGGGCTGCGCAGGCTCAGAAGAGCGCATTGCCCATACCCCGATTGCAGCGCCGGCGCCCGCTATTGCACATGCCACGCTGTCGACAAAACTGCATCACCAATGCTTAGATCAAGGGTGAAAAGCACCCTGGCATAAAACGCGCGTCTGGCCACCTGGCAAACTGAGCCCGGGGAGCGGCTGCAGAGGGCCCTCGTTCCGGAAGCTCACCACATCATCATGGGGCAGGAGGCCGGGCTGCGTCGGCGTGTCGTCAGGGAAGTTGCACACTGCGGGCCGCAGGCGGGGGAGGGGGCACGACACAAGGGGTCAAGCAGGAGGGATCAAAGGGGAGCAGGCCTGCAAAGCAGAGCTGCAGCAGCTGCACTCGAGAGCCAGACGCGCGCGTTATGGGCGGCCCTGGGCCGCTGTTGTTTCCTCAACAGCCAGCAATAATCGCCCAATCACTCATGGCTTGGTCACTTGGATGCACTCAACAAGACCTGTCAGGTTCTGCCTCGATTTGCCACTCACTCAGCGAGCCGACCCCAATCAGCTTCTCAGTCTTGCCGCCTACTTGGATCCAGCTCGGCGGCTGCAGGCCGCTGCAATACACATGAGCAGGAGGGGGCAGCAGTATAAGGTAAACGTGTGGTGGGTTGAGGCTGACGGCTGGCAGCGACGGGGCAAGTAGGGCGCGGCGAAGAAAGAGTGTTGTGGCGGTGCTGTCAATGTACGCCTGATTTGTGCCTGCTGTGGTGCGTGCGGATGATTGTATCTGGACCACCCACACGCATACATCCTGCAAACAAACACACTCTCGCTCTCTTGCCCGCATACAGCTGCACGCACAGGCACGCACAGTCACGGGCACGCACAGTCACGAGCACCGACGTGGAGACAGGTGCCGTGCTGAACCCGACCTCTCAGCCCCAGACCCTAGACTCACAACATGGCTGCGTGGCCAAACTTGCCCTCCCTCGGGTGCAGGTCCAGGTAGAAGATCCCCAGCAGCTCCTTGGACTTGGCATCAAAAACCTGCGAGTGCAGACACAATCACAGATCTCAGCACACCACGCCATGGTCATAGGAACGTCATCAGTAATGCCAGACATCATGACGATACATCTTGACGAGTGGGTTCGGGCACGGGTGGCGATTGACCGGAAGCTGCGGTGCAGTCGCCAGGCCCCTGCCTTGATGCAGCAAGCCCCATGGTGCAGTAGCCCCGTCTCACAAGTCAACCCCCCCTACCCCCCACCTTGTAGGCCTCGACCCCTGGCGCCCACGCAGCCTTTGAGAGGGCGGTGTCGAGCTGGAACCTCAGGCCCAGCAGCTCCTGGTACACGTCAAGCAGCTTGGGCACCACGTACTGGGAGAGTGACAGCCAAGCATTGCCGGGATGAGGCCGGGGTTCATCAGACAGCACCATCCGGGAAGGCATTAGCAAAGCATTGCCGGGCTGAGGCCAAGGTTTATTAGCTCAATGTGGCTAAGGGGACAGGGTAGTGCCAGCTCTCGTGACACATGAATGCTAATACATGCCCAATTGTCGCGGCAGGATGGAGCACATGACGGAGTGCATTGTGCCATCAGATCCGAGCCGCACCGCGATCGGGAAGTACTGTTGCACCTCCTGCTTGTCCACACTGAAGTCGCGCTTCTCAATCTGAGTGCAGAAAAGATCCAGGGAAGAGACCAAGAGTTGGGACGCCGGCTGCACACATCACAAGGCCCAGGTGGGGTGCCGCCCCCGCCCACACGCGCCGTGCCAAAGTCAAGAGAGGAGGGAGCTGGGAAGGCTGGTGGCGCACACAGGCGCGCACGCGCGCAGGTGCCCCGCGCCTGCTGGGCGTAGAAGCTGCCCTCCCAGCTGTTGAGGACGCCGTCAAACTTCTTTCCCTGCGCCTCCTTCTCCTGGCGCTTGTACTGCAGCAGCACGTCGTACTGCTGGTCACGCAGCTGAGTGGTTCCAGAGAACGGCATGGAGGGGCATGGGCACGTCACGGTTGGTCAGATGATTCCGGTGTTTTGCACGTGATTGTCGATGCTTATCAGAGTGCAGAGTGCAAAGCGACAGGCGCGACCGAAAGCACGGCCCCGCCGCCAGCTGACCTTGACCAGCTTGGCCCTGAGCTCGGTGAGGAACTTCATGACGCGCTCAGGGTTCTTGGCCATCAGGGTCTCCTGGGTGTAGGCGGCCCAATTGGCGTAGCCGAGGATAGCAGCCACCTAGGGGTTTGGGGTTTAAGGGTCGGCCCCCAGGAGCGTGCGTGATCCAAGGTGGCGGGATGGTGCGTGAGTAAGCTGAAGGATGGGAAATGGATTCGACGCACGCTCTGTGTTGGCTGGGATGGTCAACACCGAGCTTTACGTAGCAATAGCATGCCTGCGGCCGCACTGTTATGGCGGGCACCTCGGGGGTGATTGCTGGCGGGCAGTAGAGGGGGGGGACAGCAGGGGGGCGCACCTTGGCCCTGAGGGCCACGAGGTCGTCAAGGCGCTTTGTGTTTGTGTCCGCGCAGACGTTGTTGTATGCAAACTCCATCTGCTTGCGGGTGCTCTCAACCTATTCAAAGCGGTGAGTCGGAGGAGGGACTGGCGCCAGATGTTAAGTTTATGCGGTGCAAAGAGCAGAGGTTGATTAGAGGGCGCAATGCCTGTCAAGGCTTACGCCATGCAGCAGTAACGTTTTTATTACACAGCCGTGCGCCAGTGAACGCCCTTTTTGTCAAGCTGAGGCCGCTCACCGTGCACTCCTGAATGATAGGGTAGTAGTCCGGGTACTTCACAGTCACGATGACCTGGACAAGAGGTGAGTCACAGCAAGAACAGGCGGCGCGTCAGTCAAAGGACGCAAGGTGCTCGAGACATTCACCATTGCAAGCCATGGTATGACATGCAGCAAACAGCCAAGACTCTCTATGGAGTGTGCAGTCCGTTTCCCTCCCTTCTGCGTGCTCTTGAGCACAACTGCTTGAAGAATTTGGCCCTGTGATCCCGTTTCCTCCACACACAAGGCCTGGTCTGGTGAATCTCGCCTTGTTGGTGTTGTTGGGGTCGCGCTTGAGGCCGGCCACAAACTCCTTCGTGGTGCCGTTGAGCTCGGAGGGCAGGAACGAAAGGTGGGTGGTGTCTGCAGTTAGGCAGGCCGAGAAGTCCAGCCTGGGAACGGGTTTTGGGGTGGGGTGCGGGGCATGAAGCTGCAAATGTAGGAGTGGGTGTGAAGTTGGGTTGAGGGGGAGAGTGTGAGGACAATGGGAGGAAACTTATCAGCCAACGAGGCACGGGGGTCAAGTACGCGTGGAGGGTGGTGGGGCCATGGAGGTTCGTGTGCCCATGGAACCTCGAGCATTGCTAGAGTGACTTGTGGGCGTGGACACGCAGCATCTTTAGTGCTAAGTGCATAGTAGCACTTGCTGTGCCCAGCTTGGCTAACACCACCCACTTAATTGTTGCCATCTTTTTCAAAAGAGCTGACAACTGCAGGATAGCAGGGATGGAGGAGGGTGTCAGCATGGTCACGGTGGCTTTGTCACTTTGTTTTTGGTTGTACACACGGTTGCCATGCATGATCCAGCTCTGTCAAGCGTTGCAATGCCGTCGCATTGCAGCCGCTCAGGGTCCAGGGTCTCGGGTGTAGCCCGCACACTGGAGTGGCAGGGGACGCATGATATCAGGGCAACCAATTCAATTGGGGTTCAAGGAGTAGCCCCGCACCTCGTCCCTCTTGTCCTTCGGCAGGTCAAGGCCCGAGCGCCGCGCGTCGCGCAGCGCAAATGTGAAGAACCGCGCCTGCGTCAGCAGAGGCAGGCGCGCGACCCAACTCAGACCCCGCATAAGAGGGGTTGCAACGCGTGCATACCGGCGGCCGCGCACGGCAGAAGCAGGCCGTGGGTATGCAAAAGCCCCTCAAGGCGCAAACGACGGGCGGTGAGTGGCCCCACAAGTTCGCTCACCTGCTCCCCCTTGAGCGCCTTGGCCTCTGGCGTCTTGTTGAACGCCTTGAGGGCCTCGTACACGTCCACCCTCATGTTGGCGTCCACGGACCACTGGTTGATGCGGTCGGTGGCCGCCAGCGACGCGTCGCGGGTCGCCTTGTCGGTGGACATAGACGACGGGAAGTTGCTGGGGTCCGCCGCGGATTGGGTGAGGTGGTAATTGGGTTCGGGTGGTTTGGTGAGTGATGCTTGAGGTGTTGTTCTCACTGGAGAGGGTTCGAGACCAGCACGTTTGGAAAGGATCGAATTCAGGTGGCAAAAGCACTTTGGCGAGGTATGAGAGGACTGAACGGTGCCGGTCGGCTTGTTAGGCAAATGCAAAGCTGAGGGGACGACACTGCCCGGCTGCTGGGGTGGTAGTCGGCAGGAGGATGGGTGTGTCAGGCAGCTGCGCAAAGGGGAGATGAAGGAGGCCCGCCCCTAGAGCCCTATGCAGTGGTACAGCATAATCCCCCAAAATGGGCCCGACAGTCGCGTGCCCACACGCCGTCGCTTGCAGCATCGAGGAACCTTTTGCCGGGTGACTCAAGAGGGGTGGTTCGGGCATCGCCTCACATTGCGCCGTAGACGACGTTGCTGATGGCGCTGTTGTCCACCTGCGGCTGCACCGTGGCAACCCAGCTCGGGCTCTTGACGCTGGCGGCCGTGAGATTCAGATCTGGGCGGGATTGGAGGTGGGTGCAGCAATTGGGGCTTGAAGCTGGGCCTTTTCCTTTGGGTGGTGGGTGGAGGATTGTTTGATGTATCGTGTGGTGTTAGGCAAGGCTGTGTCATTGCTCCGTTGTTGTTCAACGTGTTTATAGACTTTGTGGTGAGGCAGGCACTGGCGCGCATGCCCAGTGACTGTGGCGTGGCTGTAGCCTTTGGCTGTGATGGCACCTTGTCCTCTCCTTCGGGTGACCGCATCACCTACCACACCAC
>NW_014010549.1:0-7266 GCF_000611645.1 Monoraphidium neglectum
CGGCAGCGGCGGCCGCCTCTGCGGTGTCCGCGCCCATGGAGCCGCCCGCATCCGTCGGGTCGATGTCCCCCAGCCTTGGGGGGCCGAGCGTCAAGGTTGCGGCGGGTGAATGACTGGCTGATAGTGCTCTGTAAAATCCATGATTGAGGCAGAGCCCCTCGGTTTCCATTCCGTCCGTCGACCACCAAAATACATGAAACAGGCACCCGTCTCATGACTCGCAGCTCAAGACATGACCCCCAACAGCCGTGCACCCTCCGCCGCTTGCTATCTAGGAACGAGGTTGCGTGGTGCCATCTGGGCACGCGTGCCGAGCGGGGCCGAGGGGTGATCTTGAGATCATGCGCACCTCGAGAAGATCACCGTGGTGATCTCGCCCATGATCTGACGGCTGTAGTGGGTCAGCAGCTCTGACACCTGCGGAGGTCAAACAGGGGTCCGCCCAAACAAGGGCGTCGGCGGCGGCCGCGCGACGCAAAAGGCACGCGCCCGGCGTGGCCCCCAGGCGCCACACCCGCCAGCCGCGAGCCCTGCTATCCCGCGCGTACTGCCCCCGCCTTGCGCCGCCGCTGGCCCGTCCCGGCTGTCGGGCCCCCCAGCTGCTCACAACCGCAGCTGCCTGTGCTGGACAGCCCCCTCGACGTCGATTGCCAGATGCCTCTGCCGCAGCAGCAGACACCTCAACCACCAACACCGCTCCAAAGCGCTGCCGCCCGAGCCACTACTCCACGCAGCAGCCGCCCCCGTTCCACTCCGGTTGCTGCCCCGCCCTCGGCCCCCCCTTTCCCCCTCCTCTCGCTGCCCCGCACCTCCCGCCCCTTGCTGCCGCGCGTGTCAGCATCCAGGTTGCCCAGCATGAAGGCCGCCTGGCAGAAATCAAGGCGGTTTTGAGGGAGCGGCGGCGGGGCGGGCGACATCGCAGAAGCCTTGGCGTGACGCACGCTGCTGCCGGGCCAAGAGAAGCGACTCCAACGCCACGGCGGCTCGGGCGCATCGCACAGTCATAGGGGCGCCGGGGCCGCGAGTGTCGAAAGCAGCTCTTCTGCCTCACCCCTTTTTCCCAGCTGGGCACCCCCTCCACACACACACACACACACACACACACATACTCACGCGCGCGCGCCCCCACCTGGTATGCCTTGCAGACCGAGTCGTCCGACAGCCCCACACCCGCCGGGCACTTCACCACCGCCTGCAGGACCTGCGCGGCGGGCGGCACGGCCGGAGGGAGGGGGGGCGGCGTTCCCAGCTGCCGTCCGCCACACAGGGTACCCGCACCGAATCGACGGCGTGAACAGCCCCCAGCGCCGCGGGCCGCGACCGCGCTCCCGTCCAGCCGGCTGCAAGGCTGACCGCCGCCCCACGGCCGCCGCCCTCCTCCTCCATATGTAAGGTGCCTGTGCCAGACGAAAAGGCCCCTGGTCCCTGGCCCCTTGTCCCGCCGGGTGAGGGGCGGGGGCAGCCATGCGTGCCTGCAGTATGTTGAAGAGGACCACCTCGTCACTGGAGGGGCTGGTGGCCTCAAACTTGCACTGCGTGGTGTCCTCCACAATCGCGTTGACGGCCTCAGACTGAGCCGCGCGCGAGGGGGGGAGGGAAGGAGCATGCGCGTTTGCGGGCCGTCGGGATGCCACCGCCCTAGCTTGCGTAAGGCGCGGCCTGCGTGCGCGTGCCTCGGCCTGCGGCCGCTGCCCTGCGCCTGCTGCACGCCAACAACTCGGTCGAACGACCGCCGCGGCTGCGCCGCCGAGCACAGCCCCGGCCTCACGCCGCTCAACGCCAGCCGCTGCTGGCCGGCCCTCCCGCTCCAGCCTCAAAGCGGGCCCTGCCGCTGTCACGCCCTGTCCACGGCCGCCGCCCGCCGTGCCCCCGCCGCTGTCGCTGCAGCGAGGCACCCGCCCCCGCGCCGCTGCCTGGTTGGCTCCCCGCGACGATACAACCCCGCAGCCCGTTCCACCGCCCCGCGCGCGCACGGAGTTTCAACTATCCAGCGCTGCAAAGCATCGCGCCGCGCCCGTCAAAACCGCCCGCCGGCGCGCGTGTGCGCCCCTCACCGCGCCGACCGTGGTCTCCGCCACAGCGCCGCTGGACAGCAGCCGCCACAGCGCCGTCAGCGCGACGCCTGTTATGGGCCCGCTGACGTCCGGCTCCCGCACAAGCTTCAAAAACGGGGACAGGTACTCCAGCGGGTGCACCGACATCCAGTCTAAGGGGCGCAGCGGCCGCCGTGGATGATGTGGGTGGCAGCGCACAAGGTGAGTCAAGCAGAGTCAGGGGGCAAAAGACAGCACGGCAGGAGAGTGCGGGGCTGGTGCGGCTCATTCAAGCCCGAGTCGCTGCTGCTGAGTATTGAACTAATTGAGTGTCACCGATGGTATAAGACATGCACCAGCCATAGGGGCGGCGCCAGCCCGGCATGGCGACCTGAACTCGCCCTGCGCAGTTGCACTGCTGGTGCTGTACAGCTGCAGCTGCGGCGTCGACGCGCCCCGCACCGCCCGAAGCCCCGCAGCAGCCCCGTCACCCTGCCACTCGAAGATTTTGCGCCTGAGAGTGCGGAAGTCCTCATAGTGTGGCTCGGGCTCCATGTGATCCTCCTCCTGCGAGCCAAAGGCCGCGGGTTGCCTGTGATCAGCCCCTCCACTCTCCTATGCAATATTTGAGCTTAAATCAGTTATCATGACGCCTCCACGCGCGCCATGAGAGCTCACATTGTACTTGTTCGGCACCACCGCCCACTTGGCGTTCGCGCGCATGGCCGTGATCACGGCCGATATCTCCGCGTTGAGCAGAAGGCTAAGCCTGCTGCTGCCGGGCACCCCCGGCTGCGGGGCCCCGATCAACTCGACCATCATTGCAATCCTGCCCGTTGCTCCGAGCTGCTCCGAGCCTCTAAACCATCGGGGCAAACTCTAAGAACACAATTGACCACAAAGAGCGCGATCTATGCCAGGAGTGCTGCACGGCGCAGCGGTTGAGGGGCATTGCACGGCAGAGGGAGGGGCGGACACGTCCTGTCACGGTCTGGCTGGGGCAGGGTGTCCGCTTGTCATGCAGCGCGCGGTGCACGGCCGGTGGCTCCGGCCCCATCGTCAGTTGTATGCACAGGCATGGGAGTGCTTTGACGTTTCAACCTAGCCAGCAACGCGCTCACTGCTGCAACATTTCCAAGGGCCACTAGGCACAAGCGGGCGCCGCCAAAAAAACCGCGCAGCACGAGCCCGCAGGACCCACACATCTACGCGAGCCCGCGCAGCCGCGCGTCACACGATTGCACAATATACGCCAACGCCCCCCGCCGCGCAGTCATATGACGATTTCCCGCGGGACCGGCGCGCGCGTGTGGCGCATTGTGGCGCCGGGCGCGCTCGGCTTGAACGGCGCAAACGCCCCGTAGGGCTTGGGTATCCCCAGGTCGTCCGGCACGTACGCGTTGGGCCGCGGCTCCGCAGAGGTCTCAAGCACCTGACACTTGGCGTCCAGGTACGACTCCTCCTGCGGGCATTGTTTTTTTTTGGGGGGGGGGGGAAGGAGGGCGATGTATTGCTGCCTGTCCATCCTGTCAGAGAAGGTGGTGGCAGCGTGCTTGGGGCGGGCGGTGCGAGGGCGCCCCAAGCAGACTTTTTGGGCTCGGCAATCCACAGGATGAGTCAGGCTGGAGGGGGGGCCCATTCAGCAGGTGCGCCAGGGCGAGCCGCCGTCGCCCAGGCCGCCCTCCACCGCGAATAAAGGCGCACCTCCGCGCGCCGCTGCTGCAGCTCCGCCACCGTCGCGGCCTCCCGCTGCAGCCGCTGCCACTCGCCCTCCGAGTCCTGCGGCGGGGGCGCGGACGCGGGCGCGGACGTGGGCGCGTGCGTTGCCGTGCGATACGAGGCTGTCCGCATTGCACGCACACGCCAATGCGGGCTGGTGTGTGCGCACCCACAATCACAGTCCCCACATTGTTGTAAAGCACCAAGCCATGGCGCAGCCCTGGCAGCCCCTCCTCCCCCCCCCCCCGCACCTCTGTGGGGGCGAGGCCCTCCGCCAGCCGCTGCCGCGCCGCCTCCACCAGCTGCTGCAGGGCGGCCCGCTCGCTGTGCAGCTTCAGGGCGGTCGCCTGGTGGGGGGTGGGGGTCAAGTCAAGGGTGAGAATGTTTGCGGTCTGGGAAAGCGGGCGGCGGCGTGAGCAGGGTGCAAGAGGGCATTCGGGGGGGGAGAGGGGGAGGTTGGAGTGCAACGGGGGGTACGTTGACTGCAAAGATTGTGTGTGTGTTTGGGGGGGGGGTATGTGTGTGTGTTAGGGGGGGCCAGGCTGGTTGGAGTCTGGTCCAGCAGGTGCGTGCAGCCCAATGCCAGCCCACCTGGTAGAGCGACAGCTCGCTGATGGCGGCCATGATGCGCCCCGTCACCGTCCGCAGCCGCGACTGGTATGCGTTGGCGGCGTGGGACGCCTCGCAGCGCGCGCCGCGCGTGTCGGCCGCGCGGCAGCGCAGCTCCTCCGTGAGCGCAGACACCTTGGCGGGGTGAGGTTCATTGCGGGGGGGGCATGGGCTTGCCTCTTGCATGTGACGCCGATTTTGCTAGCCAACCTGGAAGCCACCAGAACGCCCGCAACCCAGAGGTGGGGTGCTGCCCAGGCCCATAGGTGGTGTCGGGGAGCAGGCGGTCCGCTGTGCCGCCGCGGGGCCGCCCGCTTTGCCATGTGACAAGCAAGCCGCTGCCACAGCTCTATGTCTGTGACAGCGCAGGCTGCCCTGTCGCAGCAGTGGCCAAGCTTATCTGCTAACAATGTTCTGCATCATAGATAACATGCAATATGCTTGTCAGTTCTGCGAACTGATCTGATCTGATCTGATCTAATCTCCGCGTCGCCTCACCTCGTCCAGCACGACGGTCTTCTCCACCAGCTCCTCCTTCTTCATGCCCAGCCGCTCCTCCAGGGTCTGGCCGGGGTGAATGAGGGCCAAGCCGCCGGTGGGGTGGGGCAGGGGAGACTCCGAGTCCAGAGGGCACTGGATTGGTGGTCCGTGGTGCTTGTCATGAAGCCAATCTGAAGTAATCTTCTCCACGCCCTCTGCCCCACTGTTGGCCAACAGAACAATACCTTGGGCATCGTCAAGCGCCATCCGTGAGTTGCGGCCCATTACGTGCTCGCCTTGTCTCCTGTGTGTCACGGCGTTGATCCCCCCTCACTCGTCCCCTCTCTCGCTCTCGCTCTTGCTCACACACACACACACACACACACACACACACACACGCGCGCACACACTTACCCAAACACACACACACACACAAATCACACACCCAGCTCCCCACCTGCAGCCGTGCCACCAGCTCCTCCCTGTCCGGCACGCGTCCCCCCAGCATGCGGCAGCGCGCCGCGTTCCCGGGGTCCTCCAGCCGCAGCGACAGCGCCTCTGCGTCGCGCTGGGACAGCAGCAGCCCCGCCTGGGAGCCGCGGAGGTTTTCGGTCGGTGGGGCAGCCGTGCAGGTCAGGGCTCGCGCCAGGCGCGGGACAAAGCAGCTGGCTCGTCTCGCAGAATTCCAGGCAAGACTTCCGAATGTACCATCTGCTTGCGCCCAGGAACCGCCCACGCAAACCCTGTCTCCATTTTCGCCGCTTCCGCTGCCATGCAGCAATCAAGCCACCTCCCCCACTACAGCCCCGAATCCACCACTACCAACCCCCCACCCCTGCCCACACCCCCGCTCTGCCCCCACATAAGATCCACGCCCACCTTGAGCGCAGCCACCTCCTCGTCAACGCCGTCGACATCCGGCAGGCACTTGCGCGTGGCCGCGACAGACCGCTCCAGCTCAGACACCTGGCGAGCCAGCAGCGGCAAGAGCCGCCCTCAGCGGGGCTTACCGGGAGGGAGATGGCAGTGCGACGTACGGGTGCATGCGAAGCCGCCTTCGACGGGCCCACAGGGATGTAAGATGTGACAGCGCGCGAGGGGGTGGGCACCGCGGCCGCGATACTGGTCAGCAGCCGGCTGGCGTACGCACCTGCAGCTTCAAAGCTTGGACCTGGACCGAGGCGCGGGGCGGGTGTCGTTGACGGAGGGAGTGTGGGCTTTGAAGCATTGACCAGTCGGGCGTTCTGAGGGTGATGTGAAAGGGCGTTTGCAGACCGCCCTGTATGCATCCCAGTTTGCTGCCCAATTCAAACCTTGTTGGCGAGAGGACGGCGGCGTGATGCCTCCGCCGAGGCTCGGGCGCCATGTGTGTGAAAGCACCGAAGCAGGCGCCCAAAGGTTGCTCCGCTCGTCCTCAGACCCCCCCCCCCAAAAAAAACGCACACCTTGACCTCAGGGCCCCACCTCGCACTCGCGCTGTCCCATGGCGACGGCCCCGGCCTTGAGGCGCGCCTCCAGCGCGTGGCAGCGCTCAAACAGCACCGACAGCTCGTCACTGCGGTCTATCAACATCAGGCCTGGGGGGGGAGGGGGTTTGTGATTGGGGGCCAGAGAGTCCGTGGCCTGGCTTTCCAAGCAGGGACGGGCTGGGGTATTTGTGCGAACTGAGAGGGGCCATTTACTGGGGGTTGAGGTTGGGATTCAGGTTGATTGCGAGACGGGGCACTTGGCCCAAAATGAATGGCAAAACCAGGCACGGGGCGCGAGCGGGCCCCCCCGGCGCGAGGGGCGCAGGCGAGGGGCGCGAGGCGCGAGGGGCAAGAGGGGCGCCGGGCGCAATGGGCCCGAGGGCGCATCCGTCCGCACCGGTGCAATTCCTTGCTGTGATGGCGGCCTCGTAGCGCTGCCGCGCCGCCTCCATGTCCTTCCCTGTGCGGCCCACCTCAGTACCCAGGCTCTGGGGGTGGGTGCCCAAGGGTTGACGTGTGCGGGTGTGTGGGTGGGTGCGTGCATGGGGGTTCTTGGCGGGAGCCTGCAACGGCCTCGTGGGGATCGAAAGCGAAGCAGCAGGTGCCACGGGGGCGCAGCCACGCCGGGGCCCTTCGTTATTCCACGGGCCTCGCCTTGCGTCGTCTCCTCCCACACTTGCGGGCGGCAACCGACAGCCGCCACAAGCAGCCCCACGCGGGTCGCTCCCAGCTTGTGCTTCGAAAAACAAGCATGATTTCTGCCAAAACAAAGCTCTCCCCTTTTGGTTGCAATCCAACGCACGCGGGACGAGCTGCACAACCCTGTTCCCCCCCAATGCGCGCCCCGCCGCGCCCACCCCGATCGCTGCCGCCGCCTCCTCCATCGCGTCGTGCCGCGCCCTGAACGCCGCCCCCAGGGAGTGCAGCTCCGTCCGCAGGCCGTCGCGCTCCTTCAC
>NW_014010548.1:0-2505 GCF_000611645.1 Monoraphidium neglectum
TACGTACACTCAACCTCACGCCCAACTCCCCACCCACCCATCATCTCATGGGTCCCTCGTCTCCCTCTCACACACACTCACACACACACACACACACATACACACACACACCACACACACGCACACACCGCCCTCTCCCTGTCTCAGACGAGGCCTCGGAGTTGGACCGCCTGGCGGCCGTGACTGAGCAGCTGGCGGACGCGGCCGGCGTCGAGGCCGCCAACGGCGCGCGCCAAGCAGCGGAGGCCCGCCTGAGGGCTCTCGACGCTCAGGTGCGCGGCCCGGGCTGCGGCCGTGGGGGCGAGGTCCGCGGCTCTGTGCTTCCGCGCCAATGCGGCTGGCTGAATGCCAGGGGCTCGGTGAACCCGCGTGCGGTCAGCCCTTGCGCGTGAATGGCGAGAGGGGACGCCGCACTCTCCACAGACTGGCACCATGGCAATGGCAAACCCGGACTAATGCCACCCGGCCAACGGTGAGCACAGCGTGACCATTCGTCTGACACGACCATTTGCCTGACACGACTGCAAACCCCTGATTGCTCCCCGGCCGGCTGCCCCAGGCCCGGCCGCTGCTTGAGGAGCTGGAGGGTCAGTCCCCCAAGGCGGCCGCGGCGGCGCGGGACCTGGGGGAGAGGGGCCGGGCGCTGCAGCTGCGGGCGGCGAAGCTGGTGGGAAGCTGGGGCGCCGCCTGGGGGCAGGGGGTCGGGGAACGGGCCGCTGCTGCTGGGTGGAGCTGCTTGGAGTACGAAGGGGGCACGAGCCAGCAGCCGCGGCTCGCCTCGCTTTGTGCTGCCTTGTGTGGGCCCCCGCGGGCCTTCAACGGACCAACACCCGTGGCCTTGAGGCCTCATGCCTCAAACACACACCCTCGCTCATGAAAGACTGCAACTGAAGATGCCCACGTCCTGACTCCCCGTCAACCGACCCCGCATCCCGCGCCGTGACCAGGTGTCTGAGAAGTGTGACCACCTGCGCAGGGGCGCCAGCGCCCTGGAGGCGGCGAAGAGGGTCCGCCCTGCAGCGCAGGCCTTGGCGGACGCGCGCGCTGACTGGGCGGGCGCCGTGTTTGCGCTCTGCGACTGACGGGGCCAGGCTGGTTCATTTCAGCACTATTCCCCCTGTCTGTGACCCTGCCTGTCCCTGGGAATGTTGACGGCTGGCAGTGCTGCCCCCACCTTGCATCGTGGCTGCCGCGGTTGGGCGCCCCTGCACCCGGCCTGACCGAAACTCGCCGCACTGCCACCTGTATGTGTGATCCCTGTGGCATGTCCTGACGCGCACGGAGTGAATATATGTGATTCATGTTCCCATGGCGGCCTGGCGGCCGCCCACTGCTTCATTGGCTGGCGCTGACCGGGGGGCCTGCAGCGTGCCGCGCGGCGCGAGCTGTGCACTGCTGTCAAATGCTTGGGCCCTTGGCCAAATCGCCTCGCATCCTTCTTTTGCAGGCCTCTGCCAGCCTCACTGACATTGTAATGTCCGATGATGACACTCGCAACCCCCAAGCCACCCCTCTCCTCTTGAGATTGTTTGAGAGGTCACCCGTTACAATGCATGCATGCAAAACCAAATTTCAGTGTGATATTGCAAAGGAACCAGGGCGGAGAACGGCGGCTCAAAGACATGAAGGCATGGACGCAACAGTGGTTTGCATAACGCACAGGTCAAAGCAAACTGAGGGGGAGGATCGACCCTGACCCCAAGCCAGATCTGGGCCACCCCTCGATGGTGCCGGCATCTCGCACTTGTGACCAGGGACCACAAAAACCTGCCCAACCCCGGCAGCCCGCAGATCCCCGCCCGCCCCGCGACCGCCCCGCGGTCACGGGCCCCGCGCCCGCACGAGCACGACGGCGGCCAGCGGCGGCATCCTCAGCCGCACGATCATGTCTGTCTCGCTCAACCCATCCAGGCCCTCGGGCAGACCCACACCCTGCATAAACAGCAGGGCCGCCACCAGCGGCGCAAACGGCACCCCCGCCGGCACCGGCACGCGCGCGTGCGCCAGCGCGGCGTCGATGCGCACCACCATCCTAGCGCCGGCGATGCGCGCCATGTACAAGGCGAGGTCCGACCAGGCGGGCATCTCGCTCACGAGCGCGGCCGCCGACAGCGCCTCCCCGCACGCCGCCTTGAGCACCGCCAGCTCAGCGATGCTCGCCAGCGCTGCAAGCCCCCACACGCCGCCGGCGTGGTCCGCCCAGTCGCACACAGAGGCCGCATATGAACGCGCCGCCTGCACCGCGGTGGGGCCGTCGGGAGAACCCAGGAGCTCGGGCGGCTGCGGCGGCGCCGGTGGGAGCTGCCTTCGCGCGTGGGCGGTGGCAGCCGCCGCGGGGGCCACCGCCAGCTGCTGCGCCGCCGCCGCTGAGGCGGCCCTCGCCGCGTCAATTGCTGCAGAAAACACCTCCAAAAACGCGGCCGGCTCGTCGGGCGCCTGCGCCGCCGCGGCGGGGCCGCCCGCCGCCAGCTGCTCAGGGGCGGCTGGCGCGCCGCCTCGCACAGC
>NW_014010548.1:3121-7881 GCF_000611645.1 Monoraphidium neglectum
GGGGCCGCCCGCCGCCAGCTGCTCAGGGGCGGCTGGCGCGCCGCCTCGCACAGCGGGCGCGAGGGGTGCTGGTCCAAGCAGCAGCGCCGCCCATGGCCCCTGCGGACCAGCGCCCAGCCCCGCCTCCTCCCCCTCCACAGCCGCTGTCCCCGTCTCTGCCCCCGCCGCATCAACGGCGCCCCCCTCGTCGGAACCGCTGGCCCTGCCTCTCTTGGGAGCTGGCCGTGTGAGGGCCGACACGGTTGCAGCGATCGCCACCTCCGGCGCCAGCCGCGGCGGCGGCGGCGGGGCGGGAGCGGGAGCGGGTGCAGGCGCGGGCGCGGGCGCAGGCACAGCTGGCAGGGATGCCATCCAGGTTGGCTGAGGCACGGGCGACACCATGCGCGCCTACGGAGTGAGAAGTGCATTGTGTGCAGTGTTGATCCCAGGGATACGTTCTTAGCAGGAGCAGCCTAGAAAGTTGGCATGTGGAAATCACAAGAGCGACACCAGCACAACCCACCCAACATCAGGCTCCAACGAAGTGATCCCAAAACTAACTGTCAACGGCCTCGAAGCTCGCACCCGCTTCAGCTGCCTGCTGCCGGATGCCACCTGGGCCTCCAGAGCCTCCTCATACCCCTGCGCCGGTCCGCCGTCCCCGTCACCCTCCGCCGCCGGTGCGGTCGCTTCCATCGGCGCAGCCGCTGGCACCCGCGCTGGGCCTGTGCTGGGGTCCTCCGGGGCGTTCCGTGGCCCGGCCTGGAGCTCCATCAGAGCTTGCGCCGCGTCCGCAGCCTCGTCCCCTCCATACAGAGGCACACCCCCCTGCTGCTGCAGGGAAGGAGAGTGTTGAGTCGCAGATTGGTGGTTTGGCTGATATGGGCGATACGGTCTCATGTGCTGGCGTGTCCTGCGGTGCGGCGTCAACCATCGCACGAGCGCCCGGGCAGTGGCCCTCTGCAGGCGGTCGCGTACACGGCTGAAGCGTGGAGACCAGAGCGCCACGCACGCGCCACTCCCTGCTGTGCACCGCCCACCTGGCCGCCACCGCCACCACCATCGCCGCCGTAACCGCCACCGCCGCCGTCACCAGCACCGCCACCGCCGGCGTCATCGCCACCGCCATCATCACCGCCACTGCCACCGCCACCGCCACCGCCATCATCACCGCCATCATCACCGCCACCGCCGGCGCCGATGTCAGCTGGGATCTGACAGTATGGGACGGCAGCTTTGCCCACAATGTCCTGCCAGGCCTGCGCTGTGGTGCGGTAGCCGTCCTCCAGGCCGTGGTAGGCCTCCAGCACCTGCAAGGGTGGGAAACGCAAGGGGCAGCATGTGTACGCGTCGCACGGATTGTTCTGAAAAAGCCAGAACCGGTTCACGAACCAAGTGAAGAGCGAGCCAGGGTTTATGGTGGCTCGAGACTGGCAGCTCACACGCGTGCGGTTTTCAACAGCCCGGGTGCACACGTACGTCTAGCCGCGCACCAGCTTGATGTCCTGGTCGTTTTTTAACGCCAGCCTGCTGCTCTTTTTGCGGCCCTCGAGCAGCACCATCTCGCAGGACGCCGCGTAGGCGGCCACTGCTGTCGGGAACGGGCCGTGAAGCCACTCCTCCCCCCCGCCAGTCACTACAGACTTGCGGCGCGCCTTGACGCCCCACCCGAGGCCGCCCGGGTTGTCGCCTTTGGCCGGGAACTGGAACAGTTCAATCCCGACACTCCTCCAGCCGGTGCGAGCCAGCCGCTGCGGTTTTCACAAGCCAAGGTCAGTGGATGAGGCAGGCAAGCGCGGCAGGTGTTGAGAGCCAGGTTGCGTTCTATCCATCTGCTGTGATCGAGCCAGGCAACGTGTTCGTGTCCATCAACCTCAGGGCCGACGGACATACACCCGTCCAAACTGCTGCTGAGTAGCGCAAGCCCACTTCCAACAGCTGCTGCAACATGCAAGTGCTGACTGTCCGATGTTGAATGTCCAAGCAGCCAGCACGCGTGACGCGTCCGCGCTCACCGCGAGCCTCGACAGCAGGCGTAGCAGCCCAGTCTTGCCCAGCTGCTTAACAGACCACTCGCCGCCTTGAAACTTGAGGGCGGGCCTGACCTGGTTGGACGGGAAGATGTGAAATTCGCAGCACCCTGCGATTTGATGCGCAACGTCAAACTTCAGAGAGGCTGGACCCGTTGTTGCCGTTGCGGGTGCCTGGGGGCTGTGCTGCTGGCACGTTGGCTGGAAATGTACGCCCTGCAGCGAATGCATGCACGGCTGTTGCTGAGTCGGATGTCAAACCTCTCATGTTGTAGTGCCTCCCAGGTGCGTGGAGACATGCAGTTATCTGGACTGGCCGTTGGTATACATCAAAAGTGTCGCCTTGCGTCCCACTGTTGCAACCAGGGGCGACACGTGATTGTGTGACTCCTTTACATGGTCAAACCCACCTTTGCAAAGGACGAGGGACTGCTGCGTCTTGGAGGTGCTGCATAAGAAACCCGACATGTACGTCTCCGTTGCCGCATTCCACGCCCATACGGCCGCGCCGCGCCTGGCTTTAGTGGGTTGCAGCAGGCCAGCAGGCGGCAGCGGCCGCACTGTGAAGTTGGGGTTGTCCAGCGATGTCCACCCGAGTTGGTTGGTCGTCTCCTGGCAAAAATAGGCAACGAGCGCTGCGTTGGCAACTTTCGCCTGGATGTACACACCAAAAGTATCATGGGGAAAGCCTGCAGCAGGCTGGTGCAGCGCTCACTGCGAACGCAGACGCACCGCTGCAAAGGTATGCGCATGCGGGATATCTGCCGCCATGCACTGCTATCTGCCGCCAAAAGCTCCGTTACCTTCACATATTCCACCTCGTAAACGACACCCTCCGGCGAGAACTCCACTTTGGAGATCGTACCCAGCTTCCAGTCATACCTAGCCTGACCCTCCGCCGGCCTGAATAAGACTTGATTCCCCGCAGCGAGCTGCAT
Organism: Monoraphidium neglectum; assembly: GCF_000611645.1. NCBI lineage: Eukaryota > Viridiplantae > Chlorophyta > Chlorophyceae > Sphaeropleales > Selenastraceae > Monoraphidium > Monoraphidium neglectum. Next base: position 6,069 of record NW_014010548.1, read on the forward strand.
TTCGGCTGTGCCTGCCACTCTGGCTTCCTCAAGACATGGAATTTTGCTGGGAGTTTGACTGGTCGGAGGACTCGACGATGTGTACACGTATGCGTGTGAAAGCTTGCGATACAAATTAGTTATTGGAAATGGGTTACGAGACAATTGAAGACGATGGTGTGGTATTGCAAAGTTACAAGCTGGGAAGGGGCACTGCTGGTGCAAGGTGTGAGGTCAGTCAGGTGTGCAGCATGAGTACGGTACGCAAGCGATCCTTTGCGAGCAGGATACCTCCAGCCCTGTCTTGCCATCCAGGATATGGGCTCCCTCATGTCCCTGCCTCAAACTTCAGGGTCGGCATGCTCCTAGCCTGGTGCATGTATGTCTGCTTCAGCATAGCTCCCTTTGTTCAATATTCAAAGCCTAAATAGCTTCATTTGCCGGCGATCGCGTGGCAAGGGACGATCAACCCTGTCCTCCCGCTATCAGCGCAGATGCATTGTTGATAAGGCGCGTCGCTTGCGTGTCTTGTGGCGCCCGTCCTGCAAGGAAACCAAGCACTCGGAATGGTCTGACCCTCCAAAGGGCAAACATACTTATGGTGAGAGGCGTGCCAGAAATTCGCATAGCGACACTCGCTCGACACGCTCAAGGACAGCAACACACCTGCTGACATTCTGTGACACTAACACTTCCTGGCATGCTTGGCGATCACAAATCTGCAGCCCACGTGACATGCACTTGTCTTTTCATGTGCGGACCCCTGCACATAGAGGATGCACAGTTCTACGCCGCCGAAGCAAAAACAATGTTGCATCACAGGCTGGCTGATCTACAGAGCGCCTGCCGGTGTATATGTGCTGATCAAATGATTGTGTAGGCTGCTTGGCTCTGCTGCTGGCCACCGCACACCATGCCTGCTCTGTGCGTGGCCCCAATGTTCATGTAGGTATACAAGGATGCTGTTGATACTGCAACTGGTGTCAATCAGCTTGATTTTCAGCTCCTCAAGGGTGCACAATTTCAACATTCGTTCTACATTCCTGAACAATATAAGGGTTACAAGTATCTGGCATAAACCAATTACCAGGACTGACTGCAACACCCTTCTTAATGTCAACTCGCCAGTCTTGAAATCCAAATGCCTAGAGGCAAAGGGTCGGCAGGGGTTGCGTGTTTCTGACACAGTACAGCTGGTTTGCGACTGCAGCCACTTGCCGGCAAGCAGACTCTTTTGCTAGCGCATGCATCGACCCTTCCACTGACCTGCGGCCAAGAAGGCATGCGTGCCGCGCTGACGCATGGCAATGTCGATGCAACCAGGTGCTGATGGGCAACACCTACATTAAGGCAGGAGAAGAAAGGGCGGCCATGCGTGGGAACGGTCAGAAGGCTGTGCAGTGCGCGGACTCATTAGGAAGGCGGACACAGGCAGGGCCAGGCACGCCACGACCGAAACAGCCACACAAGCCCCACTCCGTGAAGCCGCAGGATGCATACGCACCTGTGGTGGAAGAAGCTTGCACCACGCGTGACCAACACATTGGTAGCTCGCTGCAGCCAGCTGGCAGTAGCCTTGATGACACGCCAATTACTTCTCACAGCACCCAGTGGTTGTTGATAAGTTGTTGGCCCCATGGCGCGCACTCGATTGCAAGAGGGAGCACGCGGGAGAGGGGCCCGGCAGCTTGTGAGAAGGCAGTGCATAAGTGCGTGCCGGACACACAGATAAGGTGATAAAGAGAGGGCGCAGGTGGGCGCAGGTGGGTGGGCGGGTGTCTCAGCGTGCGCGCACGAGCGTGCGCGTGAAGCTGCCACTGACGTGCCGCCTGGT
>NW_014010547.1:0-7260 GCF_000611645.1 Monoraphidium neglectum
CTGACTTCCGCCAAGAAGCTCCACCATGATCGTTCGCTTACAGACATGATCGCAGCGACCTAGATCATCGCCATCGTGCTCGGCAGGACAGGTGCCAGCTAGGGAAAGCTGAATGTATTCGTAGCTCTGCTTTTAGGAGGGATCCTCGCCGTGGGGGCGGGGGCGCTGGCCAGGGAGCAAGGCGCGACTTCGCTCGCCCTTGCCCTCAGCGTCGACAAACCCAACGCGAGGACTCCCCAGCAAAACACAACGCAAGCAGAATGCACGCAAGATACAGCAACCCATGGCAGCACCGCAACGGCCAGCACCGAAAAGGCCCCGCGCCAACCACCTGGTCAGCCCCCCGATCCGGACCACGGTCCGTTCGCCAAAGGCCTCCGAGGCCTCACCATCTCCGGGCTCAACCACGGTAATATTGCACGGGCACGGGCACACCCCCTGATTTGCTGCATGAGCCAAGGAAGTGACTGCTGCTGCACCGCTGCTGCTGATGCAACTGCACCTGCAACTGCGCCCCTGCCCTGTGCGGCTGCAGCAGCTGATGCAGCTGCTGTGCACACTGACACCGCAGAACTCACCCACGTCGCCAACATACTTGAAATGTCCGCAGAGCACTTGCGGAGACGGCCAGATGCAGCGCTGCGGTGCAACACACGCGCTTGTGCTCATCCAAGCTGCACCACGACATCCTACCCGCTCGAAACCACAGCGCATCGCGAAACCGAGCAGGCCATGCCCAGAGCCTGCCAGGATGTCATATGTATCCCTCCTGCGCACACCGCGTCCCCAACTGAATGCGGAACAGCAATGTCATGCGCAACCAACTGCAACAAAGGGCAGCAAGGGCTCGGGGCTGATGACGTCTCGTCAGTTGATGGCATGTTGCAAGATGCCGGGCATCAGAAACCTCACCTAGACCTCGCAGGCAAGCGTGCAAGAGAGAAAGAGAATGGGGCTCTCGCTCAAGCGCGCCTGCTGACAAGCGCGCGCGCTGCAGGGAAGCACCACTTCTGCGGTAGTGCCAAAGTCCACCAGGCGCATGGTTTGGCAAAAACTGCATTAATGCGTAAAGATGTGCTGGAGCTTGGTAATATATCGCTGCCAAGCGCCCCGTACACATACCCCGACACCCAGCGCGACCGCGAAACAATCACCAGGCGGCGCGAAACACCATCAAACTTTTATAAACTCAACACTTATCCCTACAAATATCCAAAAGAGATAAGCCACGCAAGCCAGTTCACCAGGGTCACGCGTCAGGCGCAACGAGCAGCTGCTGCCCCAACGTTCTCGAACATAGCTCACCTTGCAGTGCCCGAGATGGCAGCAGCAGCAATGGTAATGTTGCTGGCAGTCGCGCCCTGCCTCCAGGGAGCCCTTGCAGCAGCATACAGCACGGCGGCGGCTGTCTTCGCCTTGAGAAGGCGCCGCGCTTGGGGGAAAAGGGTGTGCAAGCTCCAGCAGGCAGCTGCACGCGGCCAGGCTTCCCTACGCCGGTCGGCACCCGCCCACCCCTGTGTGCCAGCACCGCTGGCCATGCTCGCGCCCACGTATCAGCGCAACAAGAACCAAGAGGCAGTCCGTGCGCAGGCACTGCACGTGGTGCGCACAGCCATGCGATTGTCGAAAGGGGAGCAGCCTGCGCTGTCCGCAGCAATATGCAAACTCACCAGCAGCACACCCACAGCTCGCAAGGGCTGGCGGCAGCCGCGCAAAGGATCTTACCACGCAGCGTGGCTCGGCCACCACATCCCACGCGCTCACGGCACGTATCGTGTCCTTCAAGCGTGCCAACAGGCCCTTGCTAACATGACCCCCGGCGCTTCCTTGCCGGCGGATGCACCGCGCACACACACATACAGTGATCTTGACACCACACCACCGCCCGATTTCGGGGGGCACAACATAAATGGGACCGGGAGCACCATCAGCACCGCTGCCGAGACGCAACCCGGTGTGCAACCGGTGTCGCCCGCTGCACCGGGGGCGCTGCGTGGCGGCGGCTTGGTGCGGCTCCGCAGGGGGAGGGCCCTACAAGGCCAAGACGACCGCTGGGTCCAGCCGCCCGCCAGCTGGAACATACTGTGAGGCGCAGGAGCAAGGCTTCTGCGGGGCGCACGCTTTGAACGCGCTGCTGGGCAGACGGGCGATACCTGGAGAGGCGATGGTGCGCTATATGCGCGAACACTGGCCTGCAGGGGAAGAGGCAGGCCACTACACGGGGGAGGGGTGGTTTACCTCCGAAGCCCTCAATAGGTGGCTGTATGAACACACACCGCCAGAGCTACCGGTGTCGATTCACCCCCTGCTATTGGAAATGGAGGGCCCGGGCAACCTGACAGGCATAGAGCTGAAGTGGCGTCTAGAACACCATGGGTGTGACTGTGCACTGGTTCACGCACCCGCCCACTGGATAGCCCTCGTGAAATGCGCTGACGGGCAGTGGTACGAAGCGGATTCTATCCCTTTCGGCGCCAACGGCAACAAAATCAAAAGGATGACCAACGCTGACTGGGAGTATGGCGTGACCACGGGGGAATGGAGCGTCAATGTACTGGCTCCCATCGACGCCGCCCGCGCCCAAACAATTGGGGCACAACCTGGCAGGGGAGCGGGAGGGGCGCAGCGGCCCCCCGCGGACTTTGAAGCGGTGCCGCTTGCCCAGCTGCGGCCAGCCAATAGCGCAGCCCCCACCCGCAGCGCTGGGGCGAATGCGATGCCCACGAATGCGGCCATCGCACGCCGCGCAGAAATTGACAAGCGCAAGGCCTCAGAACTGCACAGCCGCAGAGACGCATCAAGAGAAATAACAAACCGCACGGATTCGCGGGGGACTGAGGCCGCCGCGACCCATGAGGAGGGGCAGCGGCGACTGATGCCGACGACCGCCGTCGCCCCGCAAGACGCGAACGAGGGCGCAGCGGCGGTCATGGGACGCGCGCCTACTCAGCAGGGGCCGGTCCTGAGGCCAAACCGACGCGAGTTCGCCCTCAAGTACTGTGCACCAGCCCATAAAGGGGTCTCAAAACATGCAGGTCAGAAACGACGGATGGTGATTCAAACCGATGCGCGGCAGAAGCGCATCACCGACCTCTGGAAATTCAAGGCAATACCTGCTGCTGCACTCGTGCCTCCTACAGCAGGGATGCCTGAGAATGCAGAGATGGACAGTAGTGGCAACGCCACAGGCGAGCCGCGCAAGCAGGCTCACGCAACCAAAGCGCCCGCCCCAGTGCCCACCCCTGCACCCGCCGCTGGTGGTCGGAACTTAGCTAAGAGAGAACGCCAGCGTGCGCGGCGGCAGGCAGCTCACGCGCTCAAGGAACGGGCGGATCTGGACCGCGTCGCCGCCATGCCCCAGGACGGAAAGATTCTCGACCGCACCACAAAGCTCTCAGTGCTTACACTGAATGTGCAGGGTATTGGCACATTCTCAGGCCACCTGCGCGACCTCATGGCCAAGACAGCGCATGCGCCGCCCGACATTATTGTACTCACAGAAACCAAGCAGACTTGCAAGAACCGCTTTTTGAAAAAGCTTGTCACTCCCCTGTTGCATGGCTACAGCTATGCATGCACTGCTGCTCCTTTTGAAAAAGATAGGGGCCCCAGAGCAGGGGTTCTTGTGGCGGTGCGCAGGGCGGCGGTGCCCCACTGCACCATTACCTTCTCTGAGCCGCCAGACCACGCTTTGCGAGGGCACTACCTCACTGCCCTCTTGGATGGGCGGGCGCATGGCAGCCTCCGCGTCATCGGGCTGTACGTCCCCTGCGCGGGGTCAGCAGACGCCGACCTAGGGGCCGGCATCAGGGCGCAGCTGGAGGCAGACACCACAGACAGGGATGCGCGACACACGCTCGTTGCGGGGGACGTGAACGCAGCGCTATACCCTAGCGACAGGACAGTGGGGGAGGAGAGCCCCCGTACATACACTCTGGGAACGCTCGGTTTCCGAACCCCTACCGAAGAGCTGCCGCTGGCTTCCGCAAGCTCGGAGCCCAGGCGGAAGGATCCTCGGTACCGAAACGTTACCGAAAAGCTTCCGCGCCTTTCGGTGTTTTTATTGCGGTACCGAAAACGTCGGTACCGAAAACCTTCCGATGTCCTTCCGAGGTGTTACCGAATCCCCTTAGGCCCAGGAGGGCACTGGGGCTGGCCAGTAGCACAGGCCTGGTGCAGGAGCAGCCTGCACTGGCCCTGGCGGAGGCCAGCATCAACTCCTCGGTGCAAATGCACAACAAAGAGCACAATGCAAGTCGTATTGGCATCAAGAAGGCACATACATACAAAAACAAGGTGCCTGCACAGCGGCGCGCGCGCGCTAACGCACACGCGTGTGCGCAAACGTATGCAAGCGTGGACACGCAACAAGCAAAGCTTCCAAACAAAAGAATATGGCTGTTGCCCAGAGTTGCGCCGCAGCCTTCTGCGCCAGTCGGCATAGCCGCCTGCTAGATTAGAACGGCGTCAATCGCGGCTCTGCGGGAATGCATGGGATGGCGCATGACAAGTCAGGGTGCACACCGAGCACAAGGAGTTTGCAGCTGGTTTCAAATCAGTTTGCTGCCAAGATCCATGTCCAGCTGCGCGTGACGGCCCTGCTGTGCGTTGCCAAAGGGCTGTTGCTAACTGCAATTGGGTGCTGCCGTTCCGCCGGCTGGCCTGCCCATGTGCATACTGCACGCCGCCCTCAACAACAATTGCTGCACGCACCCCGTGCAGCTCACCTTGGAATCTTGTGTGCATCGTGATGGCCAACAGCTGCGTGCGCTGCCCCCAGCGTTTGACTTCAGCCTGTATTGGTTGGGAAGGATAAGCACCAGCACTTGCAATCGCTGCTGGTGGCACATGTGACGGTGCGACTGCGTACAAGCACATGCAGCTGCAAAGCAAGCTTTTGCTCAACCTTGAAATCCGCGGCACATGGTGGTGATGCTGCGCGCCGCTGCGCCGCACAGAGTCAGCGGGCTGCACTTGAGCGGTCGGTGCTGCTGTGTGATGCTGTTTGTGCCGCGCTCAGCCCGTGACAACACTGCAGAACTCCGTTGTGACACTGCTCAAAGCGCGCTCTGCAGCACTCACATATATCAACATGAGCCCCGTTGTAGCTCCATACATAGCAAGCTCGCGTTTGCTGGCGGCCTGTGTGAGTTGGACCAAACAAGCATGTGTAGTTGACCGACTGCGCTAGGCGCAAGCAAGTGTGAAGAGATGGGCTGCGCACCAGAACGTGCGCGCCTGCAACGCAGCCTGCTGTCACAATTCCTGTCAACTTGCGTGTGATGCCGCAGCTGTGCGTCGCCCCGGCTCACATGATTCACAGGCTGCCGCCCAGCGGTTGGAGTATATGCGCTGCGGGTGCCGCTCTGCAAACGGCCCTTCACAATTCTGCCGGTCGCAATTGCGCGCGCTGTGCGCCGCGCAACCCACCTTTTTGCGCGATATTCGCAGCGGCCCGCAGCTCCAAAGTAGTTCCAAAATAAATCAACATCTTAGCTTCATCATCTGTGTGGGTGGGGGCAGGCAAAGGCGCAAAGGTCAATGGCAGTCGCAGCGGAGGGGGGTACGTGTGAGGGTGCACCGTACCAATGCAAGGCGGGCTGTGGTGCTGCTGCCGCCTGCCAAGCCTCTTGTCCCATGCCGTGTGTTGCTCCGACTCACATCATCCACAGGCGGACGCCCAGCGGTTGGGTCTGCCGCTCGTATATGTGCTGCGGCTGCCGCTTTGCGAACAGCCCTCATCAATTCTGCTGGTCGCAATCGCGCGCGCCGTGCGCCGCGCAACCCACCTCTAACGGCGCAAGAATTGCAGCAGCCCGCAGCTCCAAAGTATGCCTAACATCTTAGCTGTGCCCTGTGTGAGTGGGGCCACGCAAAGACGCAACAAGTAATTGGCAGTCGCAGCGGAAGGGGGGTTACGTGTGAGGGTGCAAGGCGGGCTGCGGTGCAGCCGCCCCCAATCCTCTTGTTCCATGACGCATGATGCCACAGCTGTGCGTCGCTCCGGCTGCGACTCAAATAATTCACAGGCTGCCACCCAGTTGTTGGCTCTGCCGCTCACAGTGCTGCTGCCGCTGCCGCTCTCCACACAGCCCTCACCAATTCTGCTGGTTGCAAACACGCGCACCGTGCGCCGCCCACCTCGACTCATGCAATGCCTCACAAGGGCAAAAGCCCCAGAGAAATGTTGCCACTTTCTGCTTTTGGCCTGGGTTGTCGGGGCGGTGCATGGCGCAATGATCCTTATCAGTCGACGCCGAAGGTGTCACATGCCCTGTCTGCGTGCCACGGGCGCGCAATACGCAGCAACCCCCACAAGAGCGCGGGCCCTGAGGTGGCGCACAGGTCTAGCACCACGCATAGCGTTGCTGTGTGCCAGGCGAGGTTCGCACATGCTGCTGTTGCGCGCCACAAGCGCGCCTGTTGTTGATGCAGCAATGGCGCGCCAACAACGCACGTGCCGAGTGCTGCAACAGCTCTGGTTCCCAAAGCGCCTCACTGGTGTTGTAAATACAGCTGCTCAACGTCCTCCATACCTGATGAGCGATCAACGTTGTGAGCAGCCGCGCCGGCAAGTCGGTTGTTGCTGGATTGTGCCACCCGCCATGCTTCCTGGATTAGCGGCCAACGATATCCAACAGCGACACTGTATGCAGGCAGCCATGAGCCGTTGATCGCGTGGAGGATGCCCAGATTGTTGGATCAACAACATCTGTTGCTGCTGTAGATCAGCACAGCGTTGGCGAATATCAAATGTGCATGTGCGTATTAACAACTTCAACGTGGATTGTTTGTATATAACAGGGCGCCCAACATGCAGCGCGTCATCAAGCAGCAGCTCGTTGGGCAGGTGTGCCACTGCAGCTGATGAGCAGCACCTGGGCAGCAGGCTTTTGGGGTGCTGCTGCTGTGATATGAGCACTAGATGTGCAGTATAATTTAGGCTATTATCACTGTTGCACGTTTCAACACTGGGCAGTCCAGCAAGCAGGCCACACTCGGCTTGTGCGAAGCTGCTGCAAGTGAGGTGTGCTGTGCGCGCGCATGAAACTCTCTGTCCGCGGTGCTGCACGCAGTAATATCTTTTGTTTGACTGAAGTTGATTTAATTCACCCGTTTTCAGCTGAATCTGTGGCATTTTACATCCTTCCGCCCCGCGGGCCCAGCGGCTTTTCGGAACCGAGAGCTCTCCGCGGGGCAATGCGGAAGGCAGGCGGTATGGGTTCTGTAGGGGTTCGGAAAGTCGTGTTTCCCAGAGTG
>NW_014010546.1:0-7259 GCF_000611645.1 Monoraphidium neglectum
GCTGTCGGCCGCGCGGCGCGCCGCCGCCGCCGCACCGCCGCCGCCGTCCCCGCCGCCGCCGCGGCTGCAGCTGCTCAGCTCCGCCGCCGTTGCAGCGGCCGGCCCGCCCTCGGCTGGGGTCGAAGCAATCGCAGAGTCCCCCTGGGTGGGGCCCCTGCTGACCGCGGTCACCGCGGCCTTTGACGGCGCAGCCAGCCAGCCCTTTCTCCTCGCCCGCCTGACAGAGCGCCGCGGCCGCGGCTGCGGCCGCGGGACGGCGCCCGCCGCCGCCGCCGGGCGCGCCCCGAGGTCGAAGCTCGTGCTGCGCGCGCGGCCTGGCGCAGCTGCTGGGCAGCTGCTATCGGAGCTGCGCGCCGAGGCGGCGGCGGCGGCGCGGCGTTTGCCAGTGGTCGCAGGCGCGGATGTGAGCATGCTGGGTTGTGGGCAGTTGTTGAAAGCAGGCGGCGCCAGGGTGAAAGTTGTCACCGACCCCAATGCCTCACGGTCCCATGCGACACGCGCCCGTGGCGGCGGCGCCGCCGCCGCCGAGGCGATGGCGCCGGCGGCTGCGGCGTCGCTGGCGGCGGCGCTGCTGCGGCAGGCGGCGCCGGCGGGGTGGACGGTGCTGGAGTAGTGCCGCGGCTCAGGCGGCGCGGCGTGGCCCACGGCCCAAGTTGCGCCTGACTCTTGTGCCTCAGCGTTCATGTTTTTCCCTACAGTTGGTCCTGCCGCGGGTTTCAGTTTGCAAGGCCGGCTCCACACCCTCGTAGTAGACCCACTCACTTACCTGATTATGCACTGATCACTGCCGCTGTCCTCATGAGGGCGCCGCCTGGCGGCAGGGTTTGGAGTCGGTGGGCGGCCTGCCGCAGCCGGCGCGCCACGAGCCGCGCCGCGGCCCCGAGGCCGCAAGCGGCGGCAGGCGCCGCTCGCATAGGGGCCCCCGCGCTGTCCAGCGCCGCCACCCCACCCAGCCCACACACACATACACGTACGCACACACACTTGTTTGCAGCCAACCGCCGCCTTTTGCAAGCGCTCTGGACTCTGCTGCACACATGCAGGCGCGCGTGCGCAGGGAAACGCTTCTCCTGCGGCGCCTTGATGCAGCTGGCATGCGGCCTTGAGCACGCGCGCCCGGTTTTTGGCCCAGTTTGCTTGGTGTGCCAAATTTCAAATCCTGCGACAGGGTTTTGCAGGCGTTGATCCGAGGATACGAATCCTCGGACGATCTACACAAATGCAAAAGACAGGGGCCAGCCGCAGGCCGCTTGCTTCTGCTGGAATGCCCAAGAGCGCAGTTGCGCTGCGCCACGCGCGCGCAATGGGGCGAAACGCCCCCTCTTTTGCGCCCGCCCAACGGCGCCGCTCTTACGTGTTGCTCAAGTGCGATCGAAAAGTTTTGCCCTCACCTGCGGTCGCGCGTCGACGCGGCTCGTCGCGCTCTGCATCTGCCGAAAAGCCCTGTGGCCGCCTGCGTCGCCCGCGGCACGACTCTCCAAGGCTGGGGGGGTAGGGTGCTCGTCACTCACCCTGTGACGCCCTCACTCCTTGTCCCATGGAAGAACCGTTTTGAGGCCCAACGCTCCCCGTGCCACCCGCCGGAGCCAGCGCTCAGCCACCTCTCCTGCGCCCACACCCCACATGCACACACACCTGCGCCCGTTGCGGCCTGCCTAGCAAGCAGAAGGGCACGCGCTCCGCTCCCCCCTCCCCCGGCGCGCACCCCTTCTCACCCCTGCAGCCCCTTCTCCCGCGGCACTGTCACTGTGATTCGAATCCTTTTTGTGTGTGCCTGTGTGCGTGCGTGCGTGTGTGTGCGGTTTTGCCTCATGCCTGCTTTGCTCAGGCCTTGCATTTGTCGTTGCACATCAGTCTGTGAGTCATGCGACCTGCCAGGTCATTGTTGCTGGGGCACCGACCCGAAGTTGTCCACTCCACGCACCGCCGCAAGGCTTGGGGCCCTTGCAACACACCGCCCCACCGCCTCTGCCGCGCGATGGGCAGGCCGCATCGCGCGCCGCCCGTTGGACCGGGCGCGCGGCAGGTGGGGCGCCGCGCCGCGCCGCGCCCTCGCCGCTGCAGGGGCGCGCGCCTGGCTTTGGCACCTCCGACAAGCTGTGAGGGTTTACACCAGATCGCGAGGTCCTGAATTTTCAGCAATGAGCATTGCCAAGCGGCGCCGCGCGGCGCAGCACCGTGCTACGCCGCCGCGTGCGCTGTCGCGGACGCCGCTGCCCACACTCGCCCCTATCTTACCGCCCAACGTCGATTCCACGCCGCAGCCTGAGCAGCCCACCAAGCTCGCCCCCGTGCAGAGGGCCAGCTGGGCCCCAGACCCCGCCCTCGGGCGCCGGCTGAGCGGCGGGCTGGGGGAGTGGGGCAGGGTCCCGCACGCCGCGCACATGTGAAGAGCGCGCGCTATCCGTTTATACCTCTGCGCCAAGCGACGGCGGCCGCGGCCGCGCCGGCGAGCTTCTGCCGGCTTTTCTCGCGCCACGACTGGAACCAACCACAAGGGGAGGAGGCGCGAGCGCGCCTCCTTGGATGCCCCATCGAATTACTCAAGCATATGCACCCCGCTCCATCACAGCTTTCAATCACACTTGGGCCTTGGCGCACAGCGGCGAACAGCTGATCCCAAAAACGCGTCACGGCAAAGCATATCACGCCCGACCACCGCGCGCAGCGGTGCGCACCTACTCATCTCTGCCGAGGTGAAAAAGTTGCGGTGGTTGCGGCTTTCGCCGTCATGGGCGTGCGCGCCTGCGCTGACAGGGCAGTCGCAGCAAGCGTAAAGGGCAGCGCGCGCGCGCGTCGCCCCTGGCCCGCGCGTCGCGCCAAGCCATGCCGTTCCCGCCGGCGGCGCCCGGCGCGCGCGGGGAGCTGCGCCGCATGCTTTATGCAGTGCGTAGGCCTGAGGCGCTGCGGGGGCCTGCCGTCGGCCGTGTGCAACCCTCACTCCCACCGCCGACCCCACACAGGGGCCACCGACGAACTGTGTGCCCCTGCGAACGTGTTTCCAGCCATCCCCTCCCCTGAAACTGCAAAGCGCTGCGGACACAAGCCACCCATTTGAAGATGCCCCTCGGCTTCTTGGCTGTTCGTTGCTTGCTCCCCAGCGTCGCGAGCGCTTCGCTGTTTTTTGTGCCGTTCCCTCCACGTTTGCGCTGCCGTTTGCCGCTGAATGTGTCGTGTGCTTGCAGTCAATACAGGTTGATACCCATGGGCTTTGCGGTGCTGCGGTGGGTAGTAACGTATGTTGCAATGCCGGCATGGTGCAGACGAGGCAAGGGGAGTGGCATCCAAGGAGCGGGGGCCGACTTCCCCTCGCCTGCATGCGGGGCGGACTGCGGAGCCGGCACACACGCGTGTAGGTTGGGATGCGGGGATGCAGTAGAGAGGTGTCAGGCTGCGCATGCCAGACAGACTTCCTGACACCGCTTAGCTGTACGCATGTGGCTCACGCGCGCATCCACTACACCCGCGTGGCCACGTGCGCTGCTGTAGCCCGTGAGCGTGGGGCCCTGCCAATCTCCATGCATGCTGTTGTGGTGCACTGCAGGGCACCACTCTGCTGCTCCCGTAGGTTAGGCTATTGACAACCAAAACTGTCACTGGGTCTGGCATTGTCCCATCCTCTGCTCAGGGCTGCGAGCTAGCACTGCTGCAAGTGCCCAACCCAACAATGGCACTTGCGCCTCGCTGACCAAGTTTAAGCTTGCTGACCTCCGACTCAGCCCACGGCTGGTCCACATGTCTTTGCTGACCAAGTTGAAGCTTGCTGACCTCTGACTCAGCCCACGGCTGGTCCACATGTCTTTCCAGGTAGCAGCAAGGTAGATCCAGATCGAGTTACACACACTCTCAGCGACCCAAAATGCTCATCAATGCCTGCTCAAGCAGAAGCCCCCAGGGGCCACACACCAGAGCGGTACGCCGCCCCGCGCGCACGCGGCGCAAGCCGCGCAGAGCAGGGCGCGCAGGGGGGGGGCCCTCAAAACAGTTTCACGCAGCAGCAGCGGCCGCAGATTTAGGCCAGGCCGGGGGCGGAGTTGAAGATGTTGTTCGAGGCGGGGCCCGACAGGTGGGTGTTGAGGTTGGCGATGGGGCCCTCCTTGGTCACGATGGCCTGCACGAAGACTGCGAGGGTGGGGTGTGCAGAGGGTGTGTGGTTGGTGTGAGGCGGTGTAGGGGAGTCGTGGTCATCTCACTCCTGGGCATGGGAGTCCCGAGGGGAGCCACAGCCAAGCGTGAAACGCGTGCATGCGGCGGTCAAGGCGTCACACATGGACGCATGCAGCAGGGGATGCAGCTTGCAAGCCGCATGCATGCCCACGCGTGCTGCTGCACAGCTCACGGACGCCGCATGCGCCTGCATGCAGCTCGCACGCATGCGTATGCGGCATGCTTGCAGGCACGCGCATGCGGCACGCATGCATGCATCCATGCGTGCATGCGGACGCGTCCCAGCCACTCACAGCCGAGCATGGAGAACATGGCCAGGCGGCCGTTCTTGATCTCCTTGACCTTGAGCTCAGCGAAGGTGTCGGGGTCGTCGGCCAGGCCCAGGGGGTCGAAGCTCTCGCCGGGGTAGAGGGGGTCCAGGTCCTCGCCGGCCGGGCCGCCGTTCACGCGGTAGCCCTCGATCAGGCCCATGAGGATGACCTGCGGCGAGTCAGCATGTTGGGAGTGGGGTATATACAGTCAGGTGGGTCGCTGACCCCCCGCCTTGAATACGGTGAGGTGGGTTGTTGCGCGGCCGTCAGCTGAGGGTCGTCAAGTCGGGTTGCATGGGGAGGGGTGAGGGGCTTGGTCGGCTGCGCTACGAGCAGTGGCTGTGGTGATCAGTTGTGCAACAACCATAAAGAAGCTCAAACCAAACCCAGGGGCACGTGACGCGGGAACAGTTGGCGGCAGCGCCTACGCAGACCGCGTCCGTGTGCATCTGCCGATTACACCACACATGCATGCGCACCTGGATGGCCAGGGTGGCGCCGATCGACTGGGCGTGGATCAGGCTGGGGTTGCCGAGGTAGTTGAGGCCGTCGGAGCCGAAGATGCTGGCGCCAGCCTTGAACCACACGCCGCCGGCGGGCAGGGGGGTGCCGCTGTTGGCCAGGAGCTCGGGGGTCACGCAGCCCAGAGCGCCGAGCATGGCCCAGCGGGCGTGGATGACCTCGAGCTCCCTGGCGGGCGGTTGTGGCGGGAAAACGCGTGTCGGTTAACAGCATGCACATGTGCACTGGGACGGCTGCGTGCTGCACTGGGCTGGACACATCGCATTCAGGGGAGGCGGCAACAGCGAAGCGTGGACAGCAGGGCGGCCGCGAGGCATGCGCTCGCACAGGCACCGAAGTGCGCGCAAGCACATGCACATGTGCGCGTGTTCTGCGCACCTGTAGCGGGCGAAGGTCGCGGGGTCGGCCGACAGGCCGGCGGTGTCCCAGCCGTAGTCACCGGGGAACTCGCCGGTGAGGTAGGCGGGGGTGGCGCCGTTGTACGGGCCCAGGAACGTGGGCCTGTCGGGGCCGTACCAGGACAGCTCCTTGGCGGCAGACTTCTTGGGGGCGGCCTTCTTGGTGGTGGACTTGGCCGACTTCTTCGCCTCCACGCGGACGCTGGGGGGAGGTATGGCGGGGGGGCGCGGCGGCGTCAGCAGTCGGGAGGCGACCGAGGTTGGCATGAGGGGGTGCTCGGCGAGGCCGCGCCAGTTGCGTCGTGGTTGTGGTTGTGCTGCACTCTGCTGGGCTGCGCCCAAACCCTGGCCTGTGCGCCGCATCTCAGATCTGCTTGTGCGCCGACCGCCAGCTCAGCCCCCTGCTGGGGCGCCCCTGGGTCAGCAGCCGCCAAAGTGCTCCCTCAGCTGCCGCAGCTGGCTGGCGTGGACATCCTGCTGGCATCAGAGGCATGGGTGGGACCCAGCCTGCGCCGCGCCCGCGCTGCGTGCCGCGCCACCACGGTCAATGCCCCATGGCATGTTTTCCAGGTGGGGCGGCACGCCGGGCGGGCTGCAGGCGTGGATGCCATGGGGGATCCGCGCCAGCCCGCACGAGGACGACGAGGAGACGGCTGCTGACTCGGGGGCTCCAGAGGAAGGCTGGGCGACTAGTAATCGCTCAACAGATCTGAGATTCAATCTCCGCTTGGTTGCGGACGCTCGCTGTTTGTATGCACTTTAATAATAGCTGATAACTGGGAGGCTTGGCTATCCCTGGCCGCTGGGGGGGGGGGCTTCGCCTAGAGGCCAAGCCAGCTGCGGCCGAACGTGACCGCCCGTGGGCGTTCGGCCGTATGGCCATCAGACCGCGTCATACAGTCTACGAAAGCCCTTCCGAAACCCCGATATACAGCCAACGCAGTCACCTGAGGGCGCGGGTCGACTGCAGCATCATGGACATCGTGGCTCGACTCGGGGTGTATGGATGAGGAGGAGGAGCACGTTTTGAGTCGTATGAAAATGTGCTGTGGTTGTTTCGGCTACGGGAGTAGAAGAGGGGGTGTGCAGGCTCGGGAAGTCGGCCGGGCGGTTTAGAGTGCAGATTGAACCGCTGCTGTGCAGCTTTGCTGGATGCGACGCAGGGAGTCGAGCTCAGACGTCCCAAGGCCAGGATGACGCCAGCAGTCACAGGCTTTCATGCTTATCTGGCCTCACAGGAGTGGTGCCGGGGCGTCTTGCGAACGAGAACGGGGCATTTGGTGCTTGCGCAGTGCGCATGCCGCCTTGCGACGCCCCTGCGCCGTCGCTTCTTGTCCCGCCTCCCGCCGCGCCCCGCGCGACGCCATGTCAACGGCTCCCTGCATTCCCCCCATCTGTCAGAAACTGCCACACCTGAAAGTCCCCTGTCGTTTTATATTCGAGCTCCGCCAGCCCCCGGCCCCCCACAGTGGCTGCAGATGTGGCCAACCGCCGCCAGGCTGGCGCCAGGTCATGGTGCCCAGTGACACCCCTTGGGGGCGAGCCTCGGGCCTTCCTGTCAACACGCCCTGGCCCAAGCCCCCAATCCCAACACACCCTAGCTTGTCTTCATTTACAGGCGCGGCCGCGCTGTGCGAGGGCACCCGGCGCCGTGAGTTGCGCCGCAGGTGGGAAGAGGGAAGGGCCACGGGCGTCACCGGGCGGCCGCGTCCCCCGCCGCGCCCGCCCCGCCGCGTGCCTGCCCGCGCTGCCCGGCCATCACCAGGCGACCCTCGTGCCGGACGAGGCGGTATGAGTAAGGGCGCCCCCCCGCATGCCGCCGCGGCGCGGCCGCCTGCGCGGCATGCGCATCCCCTAGGAC